>NC_090027.1:4165429-4237929 GCF_037176765.1 Anolis sagrei
CCCTCAGCCCCAAATTTCCAATACAAGACTAAAGGCATGACCTACGTGGGGAGGCAATGCAATATTACTATATTGCACTATACCATTATATTGTAATATTATTAGTGATATTATATGTCATGTAAATATATAATTATAATTATACTATTGTATGATTATTACTAGTATCATATTGTATTACATAATAATATTATAAATATTATATGTATATACAATATAATATATTATATTGTATTATTAGCAGAGTACAATATCAGTATTATATGTTACTATATTGCACTATACCATTATATTGTAATATTATTGGTAATATTACATGTCATGTAAATATATAATTATAATATTGTATTATTATTACTAGTATCATATTGTATTACATTATAATATAAATATTATATGTATATACAATATACTATATTATATTATTAGCAGAGTACAATATCAGTATATGTTACTATATTGCACTATACCATTATATTGCAATATTATTGGTAATATTACATGTCATGTAAATATATAATTATAATATTGTATTATTATTATTATTATTACTAGTATCATATTGTATTACATTATAATATAAATATTATATGTATATACAATATACTATATTATTAGCAGAGTACAATATCAGTATTATATATTACTATATTGCACTATACCATTATATTGTAATATTATTGGTGATATTACATGTCATGTACATATATAATTATAATATTGTATTATTATTATTACTAGTATCATATTGTATTACATTGTAATATTATAAATATTATATGTATATACAATATACTATATTATATTATTAGCAGAGTACAATATCAGTATTATATATTACTATATTGCACTATACCATTATATTGTAATATTATTAGTAATATTACATGTCATGTGAATATGTAATTATAATATTATATTATTATTACTAGTATCATATTGTATTATATTATAAAGTTTTTTAATACTGGTAGCCAGATTTTATAATATTATAAATATTATATGTATATACAATATACTATATTATTAGCAGAGTACAATATCAGTATATGTTAGTATATTGCACTATACCATTATATTGCAATATTATTAGTAATATTATATGTCATGTAAATATATAATTATAATATTGTATTATTATTACTAGTATCATATTGTATTACATTATAATATTATCAATATTATATGTATATACAATATACTATATTATTAGCAGAGTACAATATCAGTATTATATATTACTATATTGCACTATACCATTATATTGTAATATTATTGGTGATATTATATGTCATGTAAATATATAATTATAATTTTAATATTGTATTATTATTATTTCTAGTATCATATTGTATTACATTATAATATAAATATTATATGTATATACGATATACTATATTATTAGCAGAGTACAATATCAGTATTATATATTACTATATTGCACTATACCATTATATTGTAATATTATTAGTAATATTACATGTCATGTAAATATATAATTATAATATTGTATTATTATTACTAGTATCATATTGTATTACATTATAATATTATAAATATTATATGTATATACAATATACTATATTATATTATTAGCAGAGTACACTATCAGTATTATATATTACTATATTGCACTATAGCATTATATTGTAATATTATTAGTAATATTACAGGTCATGTAAATATATAATTATAATTATAATATTGTATTATTATTATTACTACTACTATCATATTGTTTTACATTATAATATTATAAATATTATATGTGTATACAATATACTATACTATATTATTAGCAGAGTACAATATCAGTATTATATATTATTATATTGCACTATAGCATTATATTGTAATACTATTGATGATATTACATGTCATGTAAATATATAATTATAATTATAATATTGTATTATTATTACTAATATTATATAGTATTACATTATAATATTATAAATATTATATGTATATACAATATACTATATTATATTATTAGCAGAGTACAATATCAGTATTATATATTACTATATTGCACTACACCATTATATTGTAATATTATTAGTAATATTACATGTCATGGAAATATATAATTATAATTATAATATTGTATTATTATTATTACTAGTATTATATTGTATTACATTATAATATTATCAATATTTGACAGGCACTTGCATCAACAACACCTCTGTGATGATGTTCAAGAAAGGGAGCTTTGAAATCGGTGCCACCGTTTATCCCGTTGCCATCAAGGTGAGGGTGGTGTTTACCTATGCAGCTAATTCCTGGTAGCAAAAACTTGCTGTGAGTTTTCTGGGCTCTCTGGCCATGTTCCAGAAGCATTCTCTCCTGACGTTTCACCCCCTCAGCTGCTTCCTCGCTCTCACCCTCCTCATCTTCCACCTCCCCATTGTTATCCTTCAGTACGACCCCCAGTTTGGAGACGCCTTTTTCAACAGCAGCAAATACGGCATGGTGACCTACCTGCTGAGGATGATGACCAGCTGGGCCATCGTCTGCAGCGTCTGGTATCTCCCTCCAATGACCCGAGAGGTGAGTCGCCGGCCTCTCTGGCCCAAACTGATGTGGGATGAACGCCAAACCCTCTTAGCAGGCCCTTCCGGCCCATGTTGACTCTCCATTCCCTCTTTGTAGCCCGATGAGGATGCGGTGCAGTTTGCCAATCGTGTGAAGTCGGCCATTGCACGACAGGGGGGCCTGGTTGACCTTTTATGGTGAGTCCCGAAACCTTGCCTTGTAGCTGGGAGAAAGAGAGGAAGCAAGGGGTGTGTAATTGGGTTGCTGTGAGTTTTCTGGGCTGTATGGCCATCTTCCAGAAGCATTTCCAGGTGCATGTATTTTTTTGATATGTTTGTACTCATATATGTGTAAACCATCCTGAGTAACTTTGGGGAGAGAAAGAACTAACAAACTAACAAAATGAAGTTCAACAGTGACAAATGCAAGATACTCCACTTAGGCAGAAAAAAACGAAATGCAAAGATACAGAATGGGGGACGATGAGGCCTGGCTCGAGAGCAGGACGTCCAAAAAGATCTTGGAGTCCTCGTGGGGAACAAGTTGAACATGAGCCAACAATGTGATGTGGTGGCAAAAAAAGCCAATGGGATTTTGGCCTGCATCAATAGGAGCATAGTGTCTAGATCTAAGGAAGTCATGCTCCCCATGCTCTATTCCGCCTTGGTTAGACCACACCTGGAATATTGTGTCCAATTCTGGGCACCACAATTCAAGAGAAATATTGACAAGCTGGAATGTGTCCAGAGGAGGAAACTAAAATGATCAAGGGTCTGGAGAACAAGCCCTATGAGGAGCGGCTTAAAGAGCTGGGTATGTTTAGTCTGAAGAAGAGAAGGCTGAGAGGAGACATGATGGTAGCCATGTATAAATATGTGAAAGGAAGCCACAGAGAGGAGGGAGCAAGCTTGTTTTCTGCTGCCCTGGAGACTAGGATGTGAAACAATGGCTTCAAACTACAAGAGAGGAGATTCCATCTGAACATGAGGAAGAACTTCCTGACTGTGAGAGCTGTTCAGCAGTGGAACTCTCTGCCCCGGAGTGTGGTGGAGGCTCCTTCTTTGGAAGCTTTGAAACAGAGGCTGGATGGCCATCTGTCAGGGGTGATTTGAATGCAATATTCCTGCTTCTTGGCAGAATGGGGTTGGACTGGATGATGGCCCAGGAGGTCTCTTCCAACTCTTTGATTCTATGAGGCTGGATGGCCATCTGTCAGGGGTGCTTTGAATGCAATATTCCTGCTTCTTGGCAGAATGGGGTTGGACTGGATGGCCCAGGAGGTCTCTTCCAACTCTTGGATTCTATGATTCTATGAGGCTGGATGGCCATCTGTCAGGGGTGCTTTGAATGCAATATTCCTGCTTCTTGGCAGAATGGGGTTGGACTGGATGGCCCATGAGGTCTCTTCCAACTCTTGGATTCTATGATTCTATGAGGCTGGATGGCCATCTGTCAGGGGTGCTTTGAATGCAATATTCCTGCTTCTTGGCAGAATGGGGTTGGACTGGATGGCCCAGGAGGTCTCTTCCAACTCTTTGATTCTATGATTCTATATTATTATTATTATTATTATTATTATTATTATTATTAAAACCATAAATATACAGGGTTAGTCAAAATGAATAGGCCAATTCGGGTACAATTAATTTTCTTATTGGCCTATTCATTTTGACTAACCCTGTACAATAACTACAAGCTTGTGCGGGATACGTTTGCGTTCCGCCGTCCTCTGCCTGACCTCTTTGTCTTCTTTCTTCCCTGAAGGGACGGCGGCTTAAAGAGGGAAAAGGTGAAGGACACCTTCAAGGAGGAGCAGCAGAAGCTCTACAGCAAGATGATTGTGGGCAACCACGAGGATCGGAGCCGCTCCTGAGTTTCCCCACGGCTGGCCGGAGACTCCCGCGGCTCGGACCTCTTTCCGGGGCCAGGCTTTGGACACGTTTCGTTCCGTAGCTTGCCTCTCCATGGTGCTGGCCAGTGGCTACTGAGAAAAAAGGCCTTGTCCTCAGTCCCTGTGGTTTCCTTCACTGGCCAGGCAGCAGAGAACTAGACATCCCAGTGGAGGTGGCAGCATGGGATGCTCTGCCTTGTGCCTCCTCCTCCACCTGAGCTCTGCAGGAGCCTCTCTCTCTCTCTATGTGCGGCGTCCGTGCATGCGTGCCTGTGCCAGATGCGCCAGCCTGGTCCTGGATGCCAGTGACGGAGGTGCCTCCTGCAATGCCCTTCCTCTCTTGGGGAAAGGCGCAACCCCCCCCCCTTTCTTGTGTCCTTTCCTCACTCTTCTGCCCCCTTCCCTGGAAAAAAAAGAACTGACTTCAGTTGCATGGGTTCACTTTGCATTTTATAATTAAATGGTATAGACGAAGGTTTTGTGCCGAGTGTTTGCGGGCTGCCTTTGCAATGGAACCAGGGGCGGCTCACCCATTACGCAAAGTAAACATTCGCAGTATAGTTGATTTTGCCCAGGGTGCTAATGAGGCGCTCTTGGGGGAAAATAGACCTTGACATATGCAAGTTGTAGTTGCTAGGATGTATAGTTCACCTACAATCAAAGAGAATTCTGAACTCCACCAATGATGGAATTGAACCAAACTTGGTACACAGAGCTCCCATGACCAACAGAAAATACTGGAAGGGTTTGGTGGGCATTGGCCTTGAGTGTGGGAGCTGTAGTTCACCTACATCCAGAGAGCACTGTGGACTCAAACAATTATGGGTCTGGACCAAACTTGGCACAAATACTCAACATGTCCAACTGTGAAGTATGAGTTTGGGGAAAATAGACCTAGACATTTGGGAGCTGTAGTTGCTGGAATTTATAGTTCACCTACAATCAAAGAGCATTCTGAACTCCACCAACGATGGAATTGAACCAAACTTGATACACAGAGCTCCCATGACCAACAGAAAATACTGGAAGGGTTTGGTGGGCATTGACCTTGAGTTTGGGAGCTGTAGTTCACCTACATCCAGAGAGCACTGTGGATTCAAACAATGATGGATCTGGACCAAACTTGGCACAAATACTCAATATGCCCAAAAGTGAATACTGGTGGAGTTTGGGGAAAATAGACATAGACATTTGGGAGCTGTAGTTGCTGGAATTTATAGTTCACCTACAATCAAAGAGCATTCTGAACTCCACCAACGATGGAATTGAACCAAACTTGATACACAGAGCTCCCATGACCAACAGAAAATACTGGAAGGGTTTGGTGGGCATTGACCTTGAGTTTGGGAGCTGTAGTTCACCTACATACAGAGAGCACTGTGGACTTAAACAGTGATGGATCTGGACCAAACTCTACACAAATACTCAATATGCCCAAAAGTGAACACTGGTGGAGTTTGGGGAAAATTGAATCTTGACATTTGGGAGTTGTTCATGTTCTTGTCCATGGAGATTAGAACAAGGAACAATGGCTTGAAACTACAAGAGAGGAGGCTCCATCTGAACATGAGGAAGAACTTCTTGACTGTGAGAGCCGTTCAGTAGTGGAACTCTCTGCCCCAGAGTGTGGTGGAGGCTCCTTCTTTGGAAGCTTTTAACCAGAGGCTGGATGGCCATCTGTCAGGGGTACTTTGAATGCAATATTCCTGCTTCTTGGCAGAATGGGGTTGGACTGGATGGCCCAGGAGGTCTCTTTGAACTCTTTGATTCTATGATTCTATGATTCTGAATTCCACCAATGATGGAATTGAACCAAATATGGCACACACAACTCCCAGTGATTGGTTGTGGCACCAAAATACTGTTTGCTTACCGTTGAAAATTACCTCTGAATGGAACCACCTGTCTCCAAGGGGTCGGGGGCACACGGTCCCCCCTTTCTCTGTGTGTTGCGCTTTCCTTTTGGGTCACAGTGGGGCAGAAAGGTGGGCGCAGTGCTAGATTTGGGGTGCGGTCATTAGCCCTACTCTTGGGAAATGGGACTACAAAGACCAGTATCCACAGTTACAGGAGGACAAAAGTTTTCATGGTCGTTAAACATATGTTTAGTTCAATGTATCAATATGAATTCAAAGCTAGGTAGTTACACAAACACAAATAGAGCCATTGCTGTACAATACAACATAAGACAGTTACATTCACAATAATAATCTATATAAATAAAAATGTCATGTTTGTTTGTGGGATTAACAAAACTCAAAAACCACTGGGGGAATTGACACCAAATTTGGACATAAGACAGCTATAAGGTAAACGAGTGTCCATCGCCCCTAAACACACACACACACACTCAAAACCCTAGTGGAACAGACTTAAAACCCCCCAAAAATACACCATATATACATATACACATGCACTCATATACACATGCACACATCCATACACACACACGCATGTGTGTGTATGTGTGTGTGTGCGTGTATATATATATATATATATATATATATATATATATATATATATATAATTTTATTTATTTCAAAGTTTTTTATACCGATCTTCTCACCTACAAGAGGGACTCAGATCCGGTTCACAACATGTATTCATAACAAAAGTACAAACCACACAATGCATCAACAGTAAACAATTAAAAACATATTACAATACAACATCGTCATCGTCACACTTACATAGCCATGTCATCAAAACGTTCCTGGTCATAATTCACAGATATATATATATATATATATATATATATATATATATATATATATATGCGCACAAACACAACCAAATATACACATATACAAATACATATAGATACACACATATATACATATACACATGCACACATACATATATGCATATCCACATATACACACAAATATGCATATAGGCAAGCACACACACATACACAATATGCATGTACATATATAAACAAATACACAAATATATACACACACATATATACACTCAATATATACACGCAAAAACACACGTATAAACAAATATATGCACATAAACACATATATATATACACACAAAGCACATATACATAGACTGGGCCACAGCAACCCGTGGCAGGGGACAGCTAGTCTATATAAATAAAAATGTAATGTTTGTGGTATTCACAGAACTCAAAAACCACTGGACCAATTGACACCAAATTTGGACACAAGACACCTAACACACATATATACACTCAATATATACACGCAAAAACACACGTATACACAAATATATGAACATAAACACATATATACACACACAAAGCACATATACATAGACTGGGCCACAGCAACCCGTGGCAGGGGACGGCTAGTCTATATAAATACAAATGTAATGTTTGTTTGTGGGATTAACAGAACTCAAAAACCACTAGGCGGATTGACACCAATTTTGGACACAAGACACCCAATGTATGTCCTTCATTCAAAAAAATTGATTTTGTCATTTCGGAGTAGTAGTTGCTGGGATTTATAGTTCACCTACAATCAAAGAGCATTCTGAACCCCACCAATGATGGAATTGAACCAAACTTGGCACACAGTTCTCCCATGACCAAGAGAAAATACTGGAAGGGTTTGCTGCGCAGTGTCCCTTGGTTTTGGAGTTATAGTTCACCTGCGTCCAGAGATCACTGTGGACTCAAATAATGATGGATCTGGACCAAACTCTACACAAATATTCAATATGCCCAAATGTGAACCCTGGTAGAGTTTGGAAAAATAGAGTCTTGACATTTGGGAGTTGTAGTTACTGTGATTTGTAGTTCACCTACAATCACAGGGCATTCTGAACCCCACCAATGATAGAATTGGGCCAAACCTCCCACACAGAATCCCCCTGACCACCAGAGTGGGCCACAGCAACGCATGGCTGGTGACGGCTAGTAATAATAATAACAACACTTTAATTATATTCTCCCCTTTCTCTGCAAGGGGACTCAGGACGGATCACAGTACACATGTGCACCAAACATTCAATGGTGTTTGGACAGACAGGACAAAACACGCAGAAAGGAAGTATGTTGTGTCAACGTCCAGATTTTTGCACCTATGGAGGTTGTGCTCAAATCCAGCCACAGGAGGGTGCTGTTTCTCCATCCTCTATGACAAAGAGCCATCAGGACTTCCTCCCTTTTCGTCGCTGGCATTTTCTGGTATTTTTCTTTTGTAGTGTTGTAAAATACCTCCCCCGCTTTTTAGCAGTACCTAATTTCTCTATTTTCAGCTCTAAGCCGTTTTCAAACTGCTTAGGTTAACAGTAAGCTGGGCTGACAGTCAGGTGCTCATCCTGACCCGAGCTTCGAACATTGAACTCAGTGTATGTTTAATGACATTCAAAACTTTTGTGGATACTTGTCTTTGTGCTACTCTTGTGGAAACAGCTTTGGGGCACATGGACCACTTGGATTGGTAACACTGCTGTGTCGATTATAGTGGAAGGCCACAAGGAACCACAGCCTCAAATCCTCAAATCCACCATCGAAAGCATGAAATTCAGCCACCTCTTTTTGAAATATGCTGTTTTCAGCATTTGTTCTCACTTCAAAAGTTGGCCAATTGCAACATTCACACTTACCTCCCAACAGACAAGAGTTCTTTCTTTCTCCCACCCTGGACATCATCCCACAGAGATATAAAACCCACTTGCCTAGTTTCCCACAGACCTCACAACCTCTGAGGATTCCTGCCATAGATGTGGGTGAAATGTCAGGAGAGAATACTTCTGGAACATGGTCATACAGTCCAGAAAACTCACAGCATCCAAGCCTACAGTTCGTGTAGCTTATTATTGTCTAGTAAATTGGACGATTTTGCTATAGATCAATTAAGATTTTCTGATTTCTTGTTGCTAAATGGCAAGAAATAACTCTCTGCCCATCCTAAATTGAATGGCTTGGGTAAGTGGGTATGTGTGTGTAGAAAGTTTTCATGGCTGGAATCGCTGGGTTGTTGTGAGTTTTCTGGGCTATCTGGTCATGTTCCAGAAGCATTCTCTCCTGACGCTTCTCCTGACCTCACAACCTCTGAGGATGCCTGCCATAGATGCAGGCGAAATGTCAGGAGAGAATGCTTCTGGAATATGGCCAGGCATCCTGGAAAACTCACAGCAACCCAATAAGGTTTTATTTCTAGTACTTACTTTACTTAGGCGATCCCTCGTAGTCCGAGGACGATGGTCCTCCAAGTGTAGTGTCCTGGCGGTGGGTCCGTAGGTGACTGTGAAGCCCTATTATTGATCTGCATCTTCTCCCACAGTGAGGGCATCGGTTACCAGGTGGAAGGCGGTCCCAGTCGGGGTTGGCACATTTCTCTTCCGCCCTCCATTCCTGCCTCTTCAAATTCTGCAGCACTGCTGGTCACAGCTGACCTCCAGCTGGAGCGCTCAAGGGCCAGGGCTTCCCAGTTCTCAGTGTCCATGCCAGAGTTTTTAAGGTTGGCTTTGAGCCCATCTTTCAATCTCTTTTCCTGTCCACCAACATTCCGTTTTCCATTCTTGAGTTCGGAGTAGAGCAACTGCTTTGGGAGACGGTGGTCGGGCATCTGGACAACGTGGCCGGTCCAGTGGAATTGATGGCGGAGGACCATCGCTTCAATGCTGGTGGTCTTTGCTTCTTCCAGCATGCTGACATTTCCCTGCTTGTCTTCTCAAGAGATTTGCAGATTTTCCAGAGGCAGAGCTGATGGAATCATTCTGGGAGTTGCATGTGACGTCTAGACAGTCCACGTCTTGCAGGCGTATATTTATTTTATTTTATTTATTTATTTAACTTGTATACCGCTACTCCCAATTTGGCTCGGAGCGTTTTACAGAAACAGATCAAAACAATGCAATTAGCTTTAAAAATAACCATAACGAAACAATACGCAGCGAGGACAGACATAGCCTGGGTTGTTCACCCATCAAAAGCTTGTCGGAAAAGAAAAGTTTTACAGGCTTTCCGAAAGGCAAGTAGGTCTCGGATGGTTCGAGTTTCAACCGGCAAGGCATTCCATAAATAAGGGGCCACGATCGAGAAGGCTTTATGCCTAGTGGATGACAAATGATAGGTCCGGGTGTTAGGGACTGCAAGCAAATTTTGATCTTCAGACCGAAGTAATCTCTGGGGTTGGTAGGGGGATAAGCAGGTCCTCAGGTACGCTGGCTCCAGACCATATAAGGCCTTAAAGGTTAGTACCAGCACCTTGAAAGTAATCTGGTACTCAATCGGTAGCCAGTGCAGCTGTTGTAGAATTGGGATGATACGACACCTCGCCGGCACCCCGGCGAGAAGAGTAGCCGCCGCATTTTGCACCAGCATCAGTTTCCGGACCACTGACAAAGGAAGGCCAATGTAGAGGGCGTTACAGTAGCCAAGCCTTGAGATGACCGTCGCCTGGATCACCATTTCTGGTACTCATCACAAATCCCTGAGCATGGGTCTCTTTTTCTGGTTAATAACAGTCCAGTGAGTCTGAAATGTCCTGGTTTTAGATATTGATCGGCGGCCACGCTTCTGATTTCACGACACGCATTTCTCCATCCTGCCTGGAGAATTCAGGGCCTGAGTCCTTCATTCAAAGCCATTCCCACGGCACCTCTTCAATACTGATTCTCATTTACCCACCTTCAGAATTCCAAATTGGAAAAGATCCCACTTTGGCAGCGAGATTATCCATTTTGCATTGTCAGGCACTTGCGTCGTCTATGTCTCCATGCAGGTTTTCTCCTGTTTGTTGTTTAGAAACCAAGGAGAGCACTCTGTCTCCTTTTCATATTGTCTGGCCTCTTTCCACGAGCTTTACCATGTTCCACAAACTACCTGGATGGCATCTCAGGTTGCTGGTAAAACTGCAGTCGTACCAAACAATCAAACTAAAACTTACTTTGTGTACTCAGAATTTAAACTAGCCACACGATGAGTTTTTCACAGCTCAGAATATTTTATCACAACTTAAGCAAAGGAGAAAATAGAAAATAGAGGGAGAAACCGTGGAGGCCGTGACAGACTTTGTATTTCTAGGTGCAAAGATTACTGCAGATGCAGACTGTAGCCAGGAAATCAGAAGATGCTTACTTCTTGGGAGGAGAGCAATGTCCAGTCTTGATAAAATAGTGAAGAGTAGAGACATCAGACTGGCAACAAAGATCCATTGCCTAGTCCAAGCCATGGTCTTCCCTGTCGTCACCTACGGATGTGAGAGCTGGACCTTAGGGAAGGCTGAGCGAAGGAAGATCGATGCTTTTGAGCTGTGGTGTTGGAGGAAAGTGCTGAGAGTGCCTTGGACTGCGAGAAGATCCAACCAGTCCATCCTCCAGGAAATAAAGCCCGACTGCTCACTGGAGGGAAGGAGACTAGAGGCAAAGTGGAAGTCCTTTGGCCACATCATGAGGAGACAGCAAAGCCTAGAGAAGGGAATGGTGCTGGGGAAAGTGGAAGGCAAAAGGAAGAGGGGCCGACCAAGGGCAAGATGGATGGATGGCATCCTTGAAGTGACTGGACTGACCTTGAAGGAGCTGGGGGTGGTAACGGCCGACAGGGAGCTCTGGCGTAGGCTGGTCCATGAGGTCACGAAGAGTCGGAGACGACTGAACGAATGAACAGCAGCAGCAAGCAAAGGAGAAGAGGAGTGTTGAGAAGAACACAGAAGCATCACAACTCAAGCGTTGGAAGGAAGAAGTCCCGTACAGGTAATTTTTTTTAAAAAATCCCTTTTCTTGATTAACGAGACATCGGACGTTTAGACATCATTTTAGAATTTACTGGGCTGAAAAAGATATCCTCAATTTAACTCATTTCGTGTTGTTGCAAAAAATGGGCAAGAGTCATATAGCATAGTGTCTAGATCTAAGGAAGTAATGCTACCCCTCTATTCTGCTTTGGTTAGACCACATCTGGAATATTGTGTCCAATTCTGGGCACCACAATTGAAGAGAGATATTGACAAGCTGGAATGTGTCCAGAGGAGAGCGACTAAAATGATCAAGGGTCTGGAGAACAAGCCCTATGAGGAGCGGCTTAAGGAGCTGGGCATGTTTAGCCTGAAGAAGAGAAGGCTGAGGGGGGATATGATAGCCATGTATAAATATGTGAGAGGAAGCCACAGGGAGGAGGGAGCAAGCTTGTTTTCTGCTTCCTTGCAGACTAGGACGCAATGGAGCAATGGCTTCAAACTACAAGAGAGGAGATTCCATCTGAACATGAGGAAGAACTTCCCGACTGTGAGAGCCGTTCAGCCGTGGAACTCTCTGCCCCGGAGGGAGCGTGGTGGAGGCTCCTTCTTTGGAAGCTTTTTAATAGAGGCTGGATGGCCATCTGTCAGGGGTGCTTTGAATGCAATATTCCTGCTTCTTGGCAGAAAGGGGTTGGACTGGATGTCCCATGAGGTCTCTTCCAACCAGACACAGTGAAGACAAGCTTGTTTTCTGCTTCCATGGAGACTAGGACGCAATGGAACAATGGCTTCAAACTACAAGAGAGGAGATTCCATCTGAACATTAGGAAGAACTTCCTCACTGTGAGAGCCGTTCAGCAGTGGAACTCTCTGCCCCGGAGTGTGGTGGAGGCTCCTTCTTTGGAAGCTTTTAAGCAGAGGCTGGATGGCCATTTGTCAGGGGTGATTTGAATGCAATATTCCTGCTTCTTGGCAGAATGGGGTTGGACTGGATGGCCCATGAGGTCTCTTCCAACTCTTTGATTCTATGATTCTATGATTCTATGATTTGATCAAAAGGGAAGCAAAACAGTAGCTTTCCCATTCCTATCCAAGATCAATTTATAGCAGCGTTTCTCAACCTGAGAGTTGGGACCCCTGGGGGGGGTCCCGAGGGGGTTTCAGAAGAGTAACCAAAGACCATCAGATTTATTTATTTATTTATTTGCTTTGCTTTGCTTGTATACCGCAGTTTCTCAGCCCGTAGGCGACTCAACGCGGTTCACAACAAGAGCAAAAAGTCAAACCTAACAACATACAATATTTAAAAACCAACAACAGCATAATATACAAAGCAATGACACATCAACGTCTCGCAACTAGAATCGTGATCCAACTCGTCATCCGTAATTCCGTTTTCCTATATTCATCGTATTCATTGCACTGTTTATCCGAACGCCTGTTCAAATAGCCAGGTTTTTAATTTTCTTCGAAACACCATTAACGAAGGGGCTGATCTAATGTCCATGGGAAGGGCGTTCCACAGCTGAGGGGCCACCACAGAGAAGGCCCTGTCCCTCGTCCCCGCCAGCCGTGCTGGTGATGCAGGCGGGATCGAGAGCAGGGCCTCCCCAGAAGATCTTAGAGTCCTGGTGGGTTCATAGGCAGAGATACGTTCGGATAGGTAGCTTGGACCAGAACCGTTTAGGGCTTTATAGGCCAACGCCAGCACTTTGAATTGAGCCCGGTAGGAAATCGGCAGCCAGTGGAGCTGGTGCAGCAAGGGAGTTGTATGCTCCCTGCGCTCCGCTCCTGTTAGTATCATGGCTGCCGAGCGTTGGACTAGTTGGAGCTTCCGAGCCATCTTCAAAGGCAACCCCACGTAGAGAGCGTTGCAGTAGTCTAAACGGGATGTAACCAGAGCGTGGACTACCGTGGCCAAGTCAGACTTCCCAAGGTATGGGAGCAGCTGGCGCACAAGCTTTAACTGTACAAATGCTCCCCTGGTCACCGCCGAAACCTGGGGTTCCAGGCTCAGCGATGAGTCCAGGATCACACCCAAACTGCGAACCTGCGTCTTCAGGGGGAGTGCGACCCCGTCCAACACAGGCTGTAACCTTATGCCCTGTTCGGCCTTGCGACTAACCAGGAGTACCTCTGTCTTGTCTGGATTCAATTTAAATTTGTTCGCCCTCATCCAGACCGTCACAGCAGCCAAGCACCGGTTCAGGACCTGGACAGCCTCCTTAGTAGTAGGTGGGAAGGAGTGACAGTTGGACATCATCTGCGTACAGATGACATCGCACCCCGAAACTTCGGATGATCTCCCCCAGCGGCTTCATGTAGATGTTAAACAACATGGGAGACAGTATTGAACCCTGAGGAACCCCACAAGACAAAGGTTGTGGGGTTGACCAGGTGTCTCCCAGTAACACCTTCTGAGACTGACCCTCGAGGAATGAGCGGAGCCACTGCAAAACAGTACCTCCAAGACCCATCCCCGCGAGGCGTCCCAGAAGGATACCGTGGTCGACGGTATTGAAGGCCGCTGAGAGGTCCAGCAGCACCAACACGGACACACTCCCCCTGTCGAGCTCCCGGCGCAGATCATCCACTAAGGATGATACATATATTTCTGGTGGTCTGAGGAACCCCTTTGGGAGAGAAGGCTGAAGATCTCTCCACCTGTCCGTCTCTTCCTTTTTGGAAACAGGCAGCGAATCCTCCCACCAAAAGCCCTCCTCTGCTGTGATTGACTGGCTTCTCAGCCAAGGGGAGGGTTGTTTCTGAGACTCCAAACACGGGAGGGGAGAGCAGGCATGCTCGGCGCATGGCAGCATGGTGCACATGTGTAGGCGAGGGAGAGCATGTGAGGCTGGAGGGAAGCGCACACCAGCAAGTCCCTTCAAGGCATGGGTGTTCTGTGAGTGATATTTGGCCCAATTCTATTGTAAGGGAACAGGGTCCCAAGACTCTCCGAGATCTTACCAGTCCGCTATGGATCCGAAGCAAGAGTCCAAACAGTTAGAAGGCAAAACACAGGTTTATTCATATGGCACAATAAGAAGGCGGATAGACAGCATAACACATTATGCCGGTACCAAGCCATCCGCTCCGACTTGGGACGAACGTCGGGCTTATATACCTTACTTGTTGACAACTTAAGGATCCCCTTTATCCTTATTTAGGCATTGCAAGCGTTAAGCCAGCATTTCCTTTAGAATAACATCTTCTGGAAGGAGCTTACCACAAAGTTACCACAAAGTTTTCAGTAAACAATTCCCCATATATGGTAGCTTAGAATATATTGCATATGTTTCTCAGTAACTGACCGACCACACTGGCTAACCATAGCTATTTCCTAAAATAAGCTGTGTAATACTTACTTCCCCTTTTGGGGAGGCAAGCTGCACCTTTGAATAGAAGTTGATAATGTGCCTTCTCTGACACCCTACAATGACAGACTAATGAAATGGAGTTACTTTGGTTCACCATTCCTCTCACTATCGGTGGGATTCAGAATGCTCTTTGTAGGTGAACTATAAATCCCAGCAACTACAGCTCCCAAATGTCAAGGTCTATTATCCCTAAACTTCATCAGTGTTCACATTAGGGCATATTGAGTATTCGTGTCTAGTTTGATCCAGATCTATCATTGTTTGAGTCCACAATGCTCTCTGGATATCGGTGAACTACAGCTCCGAAACTCAAGGTCAATGCCCAACACATCCTTCCAGTATTTTCTGTTGGTCATGGGAGTTCTGTGTGCCAAATTTGGTTCAATTCCATTGTTGATGAAATTCAGAATGCTCATTGACTGTACATGAACTACAATTTCCAGCAACTACAGCTCCCAAATGTCTAGGTCTATTTTCCCCAAACTCCACCAGTATTCACAGTTGGGTTTGTTGAGTATTTGTGCCAAGTTTGGTCCAGATCCATCATTGTTTGAGTCCACAGTGCTCTCTGGATGTCGGTGAACTAAAACTCCCAAACTCAAGACCAATGCCCACCAAACCCTTCCAGTATTTTCTGTTGGTCATGGGAGTTCTGTGTGCCAAGACTGGTTCAATTCCATTGTTGATAGAGTTCAGAATGCTCTTTGATTGTAGGTGAACTATAAATTCCAGCAACTACACATTCCAGATGACAAAATCGATCCCCACCCCAATCCCACCAGTATTCAAATTTGGGCGTATCGGGTCTTTGTGCCAAATCTGGTCCAGTGAATGAAAATACATCCTGCATATCAGATATTTACTCTCGTACTCCAGAGCAGAATCACCTCTGACTTTAAACACCACACCAGCTGCGTAAAATTAGCAAGCAGTTTGTTTAGGAATATATGTAGCCAAGGCAATAAAAAGTAATCCACAGTAAAAGTAATCTAATTTAATTCATTGGATACAGAGGAAGACCGAAACAGTCCTAGGAAATCCATGAAATGAAGCACTTGAATCCATGAACAATACAGAAGCAAAACATGAGCTAGGCAGACCTTGGTGCATGAAACTTGGCATTATACCGATGTCTCAACTGAAGCAATCAACTCTCACAAATCGTTATAAGCTCATCCCTGACTCCAGAACTGCTAGGAACAGATTCTTTCTTAATTTCAGTTTATTATAATTTCTGCTGAATTCGAGCTGAGTGTCCTAATTGCTGCCCGGACTGCCTCTATGTACTAAAGCTCCCTTTTTGTCGCAACTCAGGATAGATTCACCTTGCTCAAGACACCACCCCACACCAAGGCTGTAGGTTTTGTAGTTTATTGAGGAAAAAGCAAAATCAAAACATAGAAGTAAAGTTGCAAAAGTTCAATAACCTGAACAGAGTCTTAAATGCAAAGGTAAAGTTCCCAAGATCCAAAGGCAAATAACATGAAGTTTAATCCTTTAGCATTGGTTAAACAAGAATCCATGGCAGCATGACAAGGTCACCAAAAATCAAGATCGAAACCAAAGTCCCAAAGAGCTAAACGCTTTCCCCAAAAGCCGAGGTAATTTCAGAGAAGTTAACAGGGTGTAAGCAACATTGCACTGACAAAGAATAGACTTCAATCGGATCGTTAAATATGTTTCCCTAACATGAAAGCATTACGTTGACCTCAAATTTCCAGTTTGTTAGCAAGCCGCGCACTTCGGTGATCCCTTAATTGCAAACAGTCCTCCCTAATCAAATCTCCACCATCTTCAAGGGTGGATAACTCATTATCCTGGGACTGGTCACCCTGGGAACCGAGAGGCACTGCAATCCCAGATGGAGCCGACTTTTCCACCTGCAGCTGTGAAGTTTCACTATCTTTATCTAAACCAACATTCCTTTCTCTGGGAAACAGAAATGCCGTCTCTTCTTCAAAATCAACACTGTCTGCCTCAATAACAGGGACGTGTTCAGAAATCTGTAACCCATCATCCTCTTCGTCCTGAGGAAACTCAGGCTCAAAGTGAGCCACAACACTTTCCTGTTCAAGGTTGCATTAACTCCTTCACCTGGTACTTAACTCCTGCACCTGCCACAGATGCAGGTGAAATGTCAGGAGAGAATGCTTCTGTAACATGGCCAGACAGCCTGGAAAACCTACAACAACCCAGTGATTCCGGCCACGAAAGCCTTCGGCAATGCACGAAACTTGGGATTATACCGATGTCTCAACTGAAGCAATCAACTCTCACAAATCATTATATGCTCATCCCTGACTCCTAAATTGCTAGGAACGGATTCTTTCTTAATTTCGGTTTATTATCATTTCTGTTGAATTCGAGTTGAGTGTCCTAATTGCTGCCCGGACTGCCTCTATGTACTAAAACTCCTTTTTCCTGTTCAAGGTCTCATTAACTCCTGCACCAGGTACTTAACTCCTGCACCTGCCATAGATGCAGGCGAAACATCAGGAGAGAATGCTTCTGGAATATGGCCAGACAGCCCGGAAAACCTACAACAACCCAATGATTCCGGCCATGAAAGCCTTCGGCAATGCACGAAACTTGGGATTATACTGATGTCTCAACTGAAGCAATCAACTCTCACAAATCATTATATGCTCATCCCTGACTCCTAAACTGTTAGGAATGGATTCTTTCTTAATTTCGGTTTATTATAATTTCTGTTGAATTTGAGCTGTAGTAGGCAGTAAGAGCACCTTGAGGTTTGGAGAGCTTCTGTTCTACCGTCCCAAAGCTCCCTGCTTGAGCTGTAATGGCATGATCATCAGCATAGATGAAACTCTCTGTCCCTTCTGGCAGTGGCTGGTCATTTGTGTAGATGTTGAACATGGATGGAGCGAGCACGCTCCCCTGAGGCAGGCCGTTCTTCTGTTTCCGCCATCTGCTTCTCTGGCCCTGGAACTCAACAAAGAAGCTCCTGTTTTGTAGCAGGTTTCCTATGAGGCGGGTGAGGTGGTCGTCCTTTGTGATATTATACATTTTTCTCAGGAAGAGGCGGTGGTTGACAGTATCATAGGCTGCCGACAGGTCTATGAAGACAGCTCCTGTGATCTGCAATCAACTGAAGCAATCAACTCTCACAAATCATTATAAGCTCATCCCTGACTCCAGAACTGCTAGGAACGGATTCTTTCTTAATTTCGGTTTATTATAATTTCTGTTGAATTCGAGCTGAGTGTCCTAATTGCTGCCTGGACTGCCCCTATGTACTAAAACTATGTACTAAATGCTTCTGGAACATGGCCAGACAGCCCGGAAAACCTACAACAACCCAGTGATTCCAGCCACGAAAGCCTTCGGCAATGCACGAAACTTGGGATTATACCGATGTCTCAACTGAAGCAATCAACTCTCACAAATCATTATAAGCTCATCCCTGACTCCAAAACTGCTAGGAACAGATTCTTTCTTAATTTCGGTTTATTATAATTTCTGTTGAATTCGAGCTGAGTGTCCTAATTGTTGCCCGGACTGCCTCTATGTACTAAAACTCTTTTTCCTGTTCAAGGTCTCATTAACTCCTGCACATGGTACTTAACTCCTGCACCTGCCACAGGTGCAGGCGAAAGGACAGGAGAGAATGCTTCTGGAACATGGCCAGACAGCCCGGAAAACCTACAACAACCCAGTGATTCTGGCCATGCAAGCCTTCGGCAATGCATGAAACTTGGCATTATACCGATGTCTCCACTGAAGCAATCAACTCTCACAAATCATTATACGCTCATCCCTGACTCCAAAACTGCTAGGAACGGATTCTTTCTTAATTTTGGTTTATTATAATTTCTGTTGAATTCGAGCTGAGTGTCCTAATTGTTGCCCGGACTGCCTCTATGTACTAAAACTCTTTTTTCCTGTTCAAGGTCTCATTAACTCCTGCACCAGGTACTTAACTCCTGCACCTGCCACAGATGCAGGCGAAAGGTCAGGAGAGAATGCTTCTGGAACATGGCCAGACAGCCTGGAAAACCTACAACAACCCAGTGATTCTGGCCACGAAAGCCTTCAGCAATGCATGAAACTTGGCATTATACCAATGTCTCAAGTGAAGTCTCTTAAATCATTATAAGCTCATCCCTGACTCCAAAACTGCTAGGAACGGATTCTTTCTTAATTTCGGTTTATTATAATTTCTGTTGAATTCGAGCTGAGTGTCCTAATTGCTGCCTGGACTGCCTCTATGTACTAAAACTATGTACTAAATGCTTCTGGAACATGGCCAGACAGCCCGGAAAACCTACAACAACCCAGTGATTCCGGCCACGAAAGCCTTCGGCAATGCACGAAACTTGGGATTATACCGATGGCTGCTGACAGGTCTATGAAGACAGCTCCTGTGATCTGCAATCAACTGAAGCAATCAACTCTCACAAATCATTATTTAATTTTGGTTTATTATAATTTCTGTTGAATTTGAGTTGAGTGTCCTAATTGCTGCCCGGACTGCCTCTATGTACTAAAACTATATACTAAATGCTTCTGGAACATGGCCAGACAGCCCGGAAAACCTACAACAACCCAGTGATTCCGGCCACGAAAGCCTTCGGCAATGAATTTAACTTTCCTGGCTTGATTTTCCCTTCTGCCCCAAAGTGGCATCCATGCGCCGTGTGCGTGGAGGTCCCCCCTTGAATGCAAAAGCCATGTGTGGCCTTTCCTGGAGGACGGGGAAAGCGAGAGGCTCCCAGGCTGCAAGGCCAACCAGGTGACTCCAAAAGCATCCGTCTTTGCTCCGCTGTCGTCGTCCTCCTCCTCCCGTTCCCCTCGCAGTCAATACATCTCTCTCTCCGATGGGAAAGTTAATAAATTTAGCTCTAGATTAAAAGTATCGATCATTTCATTTGTAAATGATATATAAATAGGCGGCTGGGTGGGCGGCCAGCGAGGCTCGGGCCTGGCGGGGCGGCTGCCAAGGCGGCCGGTGGGCCGGGGGAGACGGAGAGCCCCCTGATCTGCATTCTGCCCTGCTGTGGGCATTGATTTCCTATTAGTCTCCCTGCACCACCCAATAGCACATCATTCCAGGATCTGCTATTAATGGCCTTTTGATAAATAATCACTTGTAAGTCAATAAATTTTTATTAAAGAGTGTGCTGCTTTGATTTATGAAAATCCGACGGGGTTTGTCCAGGAGAAAAGGGATGCGGAATTGAAGCCGAGGCATCATCCATCCGCCTGCCACCTTCCTTCCTCCCTTCCTTCCTTCCTTCTCTCACTCCTTCCCGCCCCAAATCTCCCACTTTTTTTGCCTGGATAAACTTTTGCAGTGAGTTTTTGCAAGATTGGAACTCTCCCGGTAGCGCAGTACGTTTTAAACCGCTGAGCTGCTGAACTTGCTGACTGGAAGGTCCCAGTTGGAATCCGGGGAACGGGGCGAGCTCCCACTGTTAGCCCCAGCTTTTTCCAACCTGGAAGTTCAAATCAAATCAATCAAATCAAATCATTTATTTCGGTCATTGACCAGCACAGGAAATAGAGTCACATTTTTGTACAAACTTGGTATGTTTGTTGTTGTTCATTCGTTCAGTCGTCTCCGACTCTTCGTGAATGTGTCCAGAGGAAGGCGACTAAAATGATCAAGGGTCTGGAGAACAAGCCCTATGAGGAGCGGCTTAGGGAACTGGGCATGTTTAGCCTGAAGATGAGAAGGCTGAGAGGAGATATGATAGCCATGTATACATATGTGAGAGGAAGCCACAGGGAGGAGGAGGGAGCAAGCTTGTTTTCTGCTTCCTTGGAGACTAGGACGCGGAACAATGGCTTCAAACTACAAGAGAGGAGATTCCATCTGAACATTAGGAAGAACTTCCTGACTGTGAGAGCTGTTCAGCAGTGGAACTCTCTGCCCCGGAGTGTGGTGGAGGCTCCTTCTTTGGAAGCTTTTAAGCAGAGGCTGGATGGCCATTTGGCAGGGGTGATTTGAATGCAATATGCCTGCTTCTTGGCAGAATGGGGTTGGACTGGATGGCCCATGAGGTCTCTTCCAACTCTTTGATTCTATGATTCTATGATTGATTCTATGATTCTATGTGACCTCATGGACCAGCCCACGCCAGAGCTCCCTGTCGGCCGTCACCACCCCCAGCTCCTTCAAGGTCAGTCCAGTCACTTCAAGATACCATCCATCCATCTTGCCCTTGGTCGGCCCCTCTTCCTTTTGCCTTCCACTTTCCTCAGCATCATCCCCTTCTCTAGGCTTTGCTGTCTCCTCATGATGTGGCCAAAGTACTTCAACTTTGTCTCTAGTCTCCTTCCCTCCAGTGAGCAGTCGGGCTTTCTTTCCTGGAGGATGGACTGGTTGGATCTTCTTGCATGCAGTCCAAGGCACTCTCAGCACTTTCCTCCAACACCACAGCTCAAAAGCCTCTCTCTTCCTTCGCTCAGCCTTCCCGAAGGTCCAGCTCTCACATCCGTAGGTTACTACAGGGAATACCATGACTTAGACTAGGCAATGGATCTTTGTGGCCAGTGTGATGTCTCTACTCTTTACTGTTTTGTACTGTTTGGGACATTAAAAGTATAAATATAACGACTGAAGCACAATATGGGTGAGAGAGCGGAAAGGAAGGGGAAACGGGGAAAACATACAATGCCCAGATCCATCACCAAATTGTAGATTCAGAGAAGATTACTGGACACACAGTTAACTTTTGGGACTAGTCATTTCCTGACGGATTGTGTACAGAACTTTGCAACCTTGTAGGTTGTAGCTGAATTAATATCTGCAAGTAGCAGGGAGGTATAAAATTTATTTATTTATTTACCTGACTTATATACCGCTGTTCTCAGCCCGAAGGCGACTCACAGCGGTTCACAACAAATACAAACAGCAAAAATTCAGTGCTACAGTATAGAAACAGTTAACAACCGAACACATTACACAATTAATAAACAGTTACTACAATACCCATTCACTGTCATCTCGTCATCAAAAACATGTTCCAGATTCGTCATCCGTGTTCCACTCCAGTGCTCATTAACCAATCATTGCACTAATTATTCGAACGCCTGCTCAAACAGCCAGGTCTTCACTTTTTTGCAGAATACCATTAGAGATGGTGCTAGTCTAATGTCCGTGGGAAGGGCGTTCCACAGCCGAGGAGCCACCACCGAGAAGGCCCTATCTCTCGTCCCCGCCAGCTGAGCTTGAGAAGCAGGCGGGATCGAGAGCAGGGTCTCCCCGGAAGATCTCAAAGTCCTGGTGGGTTCATAGGCAGAGATGTGGTCGGATAGGTAGCTTGGGCCGGAACCGTTTGTCCTGAATGGCCGGTGTGCTTGTATAACAGAGGTAAGAGAAGCCTGGCACGGAGATCCCTGTAGAACGGGCACTGGAGGAGCACATGTTCTATTGTTTCTCCATGACCCGAGTCACAGGGGCAGCAGAGTCTCCCTGGGAAAGGGATCTTCCGGTAGCGGCCTTCCTTGGAGTACAGCTGATGGGAGAGCGAGGCATCAAGCCAGGGTGAAAGCTCTTCGATGAATGGGAACCTCTACATTGGTTAAATATGCCCTAGGGGAGGCAAGATATCTGCTGTCTTCATTGATAAGGAAGTTGGAACTGAGGCCAGATCTAGTTGTCGCTCTGTGTCTGTGAGACGTTGTTTAATACGTGCTTTGGCTTGATTGTAATCCATAGCGAATAGAAGACCTGGAGAGAATCCCAATGAGGAGATTTTGGATGCTACCGCCTGCTTCCATGTGGATTGGAAGTCATCCTTCATGGTTAGCCATCCTTCAAGGGTTCACGGGAGAGTCTGAGCCAGAGGTTTAGTATGGCCAGCCACACCCTGGCCTCCACTCTCGTAGTCGCAGGGTGGCATTAGAAACGCATTTAGGGACCTGCAAGGCCCATCTCAGAAACTTTGACTGAACCAGCTCGGGGCAAAACTGGGGAAGGGGCCAACAGCTGAGCCCCATACAAGAGTTGGGCTAAGGACTTGGCTTCAAACCGCTTGAGCGCTGCCGGTGTGAAGTCGCGTTCCCCTCTTGTCCTGAGATATTTAAGAATGGCCATTGAGCTCCCCTGCGCGGTGTTGGGTACTTGATCCCCATGAGCTCTTCTGCTACCATTAGATTGGAAAACTACACCTAGATATTTGAAGGTTGTAACTTGTTCAATTTTATGGCCATCAAATGGGAGTACGTCAATAGGTACCACTTCAGTGAGAAGGTGGAGCCCCCGGTGGCATAGCAGGACTGAAGACCAACAGGTCACAGGTTCGAATCCGGGAAGAGGCGGATGAGCTCCCTCTATCAGCTCCAGCTCCTCATGCGGGGACATGAGAGAAGCCTCCCACAAGGATGATAAAAACATCAAATCATCCAGGTGTCCCCTGGGCAATGTCCTTGCAGACGGCCAATTCTCTCACACCAGAAGCAACTTGCAGTTTCTCAAGTCGCTCCTGACACAACAAAAAAAAAAAGTGGGAAGGTAAGGGCGCTCCATGCAGTCATGCCAGCTGCCACGTGACCTTGGAGGTGTCTACGGACAACGCCGGCTCTTCGGCTTAGAAATGAGCACCAGAGTCCCAGATTCGGACATGACTGGACTTTATGTTGGGGAGAAAACCTTTACCTTTTTGCGAGATTGCAAGGCGAAATGGAGAAAACTAAGTATTTGGTTGAAAAAAAAACTTGCCTGGGTTAAAGGAAAAGGATGCCATTTTTGAGAGTCAGATACATTCACTTTAAGGTTGCTATGAGTTGGAAATGGCTTGATGGGACGTAACAATATGATGCCTCCCAGCCATGATTTGGCACGGACAGTCCCAAATGGAATCCTAGAATCCTAGATCTTAGAGTTGGGCCCTCCAATCCAACTCCATTCTGCCAAGAAGCAGGAAAATTCAAAGCACCACCGACAGATGGCCATCCAGCCTCTGTTTAAAAGCTTCCAAAGAAGGAACCTCCACCACACCCCAGGGCAGAGAGTTCCACTGCTGAACAGCTCTAACAGTCCTTTTTTCCTTCCTTGAAGATAGAGAGGGACCACGTTTGCCCTTCTCCAGTCTGATGGGACTTCTCCCATTCTCTAAGAACTCTCAAAGATGGTTGCCAGAGGTTCCGAAATGACTTCTGCTCGTTCCTTCATCACTCTTGGATGCAGTTGATCCAGTCCTGGGGACTTGAATTCATTTAGAGTGGCCAGGTATTCCTGGACAATTTGTTTCCCAATTTGGGGTTGGGTTTCCCCCAATCCTTCATCGACTCCATGTTGCTGAGGTTGAAGATGGCTTTCTTTTTGTGAGAAGACGGAGGCCAAGAAGGCTTTGAGGAGTCTGGAGGTCCTTCTGCGAGGTCCTCCACAATCACAGCCCACGGATGGGGCGTCCAAACAGGTGACGGAGGGCTTTTGGAAACCTTTTGGAAGCTCTGGGGGCCCAACACGGCCCGGCCGGCCCTTTGCGAAGATGC
The DNA here is from genome assembly GCF_037176765.1 of Anolis sagrei. Taxonomy (NCBI): domain Eukaryota; kingdom Metazoa; phylum Chordata; class Lepidosauria; order Squamata; family Anolidae; genus Anolis; species Anolis sagrei. The sequence goes on from NC_090027.1 coordinate 4,190,359, forward strand.
CATTTGTCATCCTCCCCGGCCGGTCTGCGGCTGCGGCTGCATCGAGGGGCCCTTTGGCCACCTGCTGTATTTTTCTTCCTGCGTTGACGGCCCGGCAGACAGGTGTTAAACTACTTAATCACTTTAAAATTGTTTTAATTTTCTGTTTTGTATTGATCTCCCCTGCACCAATTAATCAGCTCACTGGACCAGGCAGTTAGTACATTAAAAATTGTCAGCGGCGCCAAACAGCTTGGAAAATGTCAAAAACATATTCCAGCGGCAGGAGGAGACCAACACCCCCCTGCCAAGCCCCAAAGAGAGAGGGAAAAGGAAGGAAAGGGGGCCATTGGGGGACTTTTTGGGGGTATCAAGCAGCACCTACCTTCCATTGCAATGCGAGGGTTACCTAGGTAGCTGGATCACCTAAACACCAGTCAACAGAGCCTGGAAAAAAGTTATACCATCACCCAAGTCAAAAAAAGAAGCACCACTAAAGCCTTGGCAGACCGTGCAAAAAGGATCTGCGAAGCCCACCTCCTCCAAGAGGAACTGAACCACCTCAACTGGGCTCTCCAGGCCAATGGAGACTCCACCTCAGACATCAGAAGAGCTGCAAAACCACCGAGAAGACACGAGAGTCAAGACCAAGATCCACCCAGAGGGAAAGTGTTCTTGCCAGACATCAAGGGAACCACTGACCGCAGAGGGAAGCTGATGAGGAAACACAACATACAAACTATCTACAGACCCACCAAGAAAATCCAACAAATGCTACTATGTTCAGTGACAAATGCAAGATACTCCACTTTGGCAGGAAAAACGAATGCAAAGAGACAGAATGGGGGACAATGCCTGGCTCGAGAGCAGTACGTGTGAAAAAGACCTTGGAGTCCTCGTGGACGACAAGTTAAACATGAGCCAACAATGTGATGTGGTGGCAAAAAAAGCCAATGGGATTTTGGCCTGCATCAATAGGAGCCTAGTGTCTAGATCTAGGAAAGTCCTGCTCCCCATGCTCTATTCCGCTTTGGTTAGACCACACCTGGAATATTGTGTCCAATTCTGGGCACTCAGGAGACATATTGACTTTAAGCTGGAATGTATCCAGAGGAGGGCGACTAAAATGATCAAGTTCTGGAGAACAAGCCCTATGAGGAGCAATTTAAGGAGCTGGGCATGTTTAGCCTGAAGAAGAGAAGGCTGAGAGGAGATATGATAGCCATGTATAAATATGTGAGAGGAAGCCACAGGGAGGAGGAGGGAGCAAGCTTGTTTTCTGCTTCCCTGGAGACTAGGACGCAATGGAACAATGGCTTCACACTACAAGAGAGGAGATTCCATCTGAACATGAGGAAGAACTTCCTGACTGTGAGAGCCGTTCAGCAGTGGAACTCTCTGCCCCGGAGTGTGGTGGAGGCTCCTTCTTTGGAAGCTTTTAAACAGAGGCTGGATGGCCATCTGCCAGGGGTGATTTGAATGCAATATTCCTGCTTCTTGGCAGAATGGGGTTGGACTGGATGGCCCAGGAGGTCTCTTCCAACTCTTTGATTCTAGGATCCTATGATTCTATGATTCAGCAAAGGACAAGAGGGATCCTCTCACTTCTGCAGGAGTCTACCGTGTACCATGTAGCTGTGGACAAGTCTACATAGACAAGTCTACACCATATGCAGCAGCATTGCCCAAATACGAATCAAGGAACATGAAAGGCACTGCAGACTACTTCAACCAGAGAAGTCGGCCATAGCAGAGCACCTGAGGAACCAACTTGGACGCAACATATTATTTGAGAACACAGAAGTGCTGGACCACTCTCACAACCACCATGTCAGGCTACACAGAGAATCCATTGAAATCCACAAGCAAGGAGAAAGGAGGAAACCATGAAAATGAACAAAATCTGGCTACCAGTATTGAAAAACTCTAAAATCACAACAGCAAAACAACAGAGAGGAAACAAACAAGGACCTCTAATCACCTCTCAACAAAAGATTGCCCCAGGCACTGCCAGGCCATCAAATGCTAATCAAGGTGGTCAGTTGAAACATTCACACCTCGCTCCAACAGACAAAAGTTCTTTGCCCCACCCTGGTAATTCCACAGATATATATAAACCCATTTTCCTATTTCCAACAGACCTCGCTACCTCTGAGGATGCTTGCCATAGATGCAGGCAAAACGTCTGGAGAGAATGCCTCTAGAACATGGCCATATAGCCCAGAAAAACCTATAACAACCCAGTGATCTTGGCCATGAAAGCCTTTGACAATACAGTTATATTTTGAATTACAAGTCCCATAATGCCATGGTGTATCACAACCAAGTTGGAACAGTCAGAACAGACTATGGAACAACAGATTGGGAACGGAGGACGGCAGGGCTGTACGCTCTCCCTCAAACTATTCATGTTGGAGTATGTAAAAATCACTTGGTGAGTGTGTTGACTGAAAAATGCAAAGCACTAAGCTGTTTGGTTGGGCTACTCCCAGGAGCTAGCTGAGCTTGGGAGTTTTGGCAACAGTTACATGTTTAGGTTTTCTGTGCAGAACCTTACCAAGACAGGTTGTATTTCTGCTTCTGGGCTACTGGAAGAAGATCTTTCATGTGCACACTCAAGGACCGTTTGAATCTCCCTCAAAGGACATTGTGTGAGTCAATGCAACTGTTCACATGACTGTATATATGTTGCTCTGTATAACAAAGAGTAAACACCTTATTCTTTCCTGATCATCTTCATTGCATATCTTTTCTCTAGCAAGACAGTGTGTGGATTGGGAAAGACTGGGACTATGCGTGATTTTCATTCCGCCACAAACTTGTATGCAAAACACATCATGCGATGTGCAAGGCTTGGTGAATTGAAGGTTTGAGTTAAAATTGCTAGAAGAAACAGGAACAACCTTAGATATGCAGATGATACCATTTTGATGGCCGAAACCGAGGAAAAGCTGAGGAGCCTGATAAGCAAAGTGAAAAAAAAGGGCAAAAGCTGGGTTGCAATTAGACATTAAAAAAACCAAGATTATGGCAACCAGAGTGATTGATAACTGGCAAATAGAGGGAGAAAACGTGGAGGCTGTGACAGGCTTTGTATTTCTAGGTGGGAAGATGTGTGTAGACGCAGACTGCAGCCAGGAAATCAGGAGACGTTTCCTTCTTTGAAAGAGAGCAATGCCCGATCTCAATAAGATAGTGAAGAGTAGAGACATCACACTGGCAACCAAGATCTGCATAGTTAAGGCAATGGTATTCCCCATTGTCACCTACGGATGTGAGAGCTGGACCAGAAGGAAGGCCGAGCAAAGGAAGAGAGATGCTTTTGAGCTGTGGTGTTGGAGGAAAAAGCTGAGAGTGCCTTGGTCAGAGAGAAGATCCAACCAGTCCATCCTCCAGGAAAGAAAGCCCAACTGCTCATTGGAGGGAGGGGTATTCGAGGCCAAGATGAAGTCCTTTGGCAACATCATGAGAAGACAGGAAAGCTCGGAGAAGACAATGATGCTGGGGAAAATGGAAGGAAAAAGGAAGAGGGGCCAACTAAGGGCAAGGTGGGTGGATGGCATCCTTGAAGTGACTGGATTGACTTTGAAGCAGCTGGGGGTGGCCACAGCTGACAAGGAGCTCTGGTGTGGGCTGGGCCAAGAGGTCATGAAGAATCAGAAGCGACTGAACGAATAAACAGCAACAAACAATGCCAGCATGGGAATACCTCAGCAAGCGAGAGTCCAAAAGTGGCAGGCTAAAACGTGGAAGCTCAATCAGTGGCTGAGACCGGATGAGAAATTCCCCCCAGGCACACAGAAGGCTGGGCAACTTGGACTGCGCTCTGGCACCACGAGATGCAGAGACAACCTTAAGAAATGGGGCCACAAAGTGGAGTCTGAGACATGCGAGTGTGGAGAAGAGCAAACCACTGACCACCTGCCGCAACGCAACCTGAGCCCCGCCACATGCACAAGGGAGGACCTTCTTGCAGCAACACCAGAGGCACTCCAAGGGGCCGGATACTGGTCAAAGGACATTGAGCACTATGCCAAGTTTGTGTTTTTAAATATTATTATTATTATTATTCACTTTATTTGTACCCCGCTAGCATCTCCCGAAGGTCTTGATACGGCTTACAAAGGCCAAGGCCTCAAACACAACATAACAATACACAACCTAAAGCAATTAAAAAAAATAAAACAGTTAAAGCAGAATTAAACAACAAGCAATAAACAATACACCAAGACACAATAAAACTGGGCCGGGCCAGAGTAATGGGTATAGGATTTAAAGCGCTGCTGTGACAGGTGATATGTCGGATTATAGGGTAAGTGCAGTGTGCGGTGTGCGGCAATCTCAATTCTAATAAAGTGCTTCTGGGACTTGGTATTGGGGGTTTCCTATTCTGGAAAGGCACATCGGAACAGCCAGGTCTTCAAGTTCTTTCTGAAGACTGCCAATGTGGGGGCCTGTCTAAGATCTTTGGGGAGGGTGTTCCAGAGTCGGGGGGCCACCACAGAAAAGGCCCTGTCTTGTGTCCCCACCAAATGCGCCTGCGACGCAGGCGGAATCACGAGCAGGGCCTCTCCGGATGAACGAAGTGAACGCGTGGGTTCGTAGACAGAGATGCGGTCACGCAGGTAGGGTGGTCTCAAACCGTTCAGGGCTTTGTAGGTAAGCACCTGCACCTTAAATTGGGCTCGGAAAATAAATGGCAGCCAATGGAGCTCCTTGAACCGGAGGGTTGACCTCTCTCTGTAAGGGGCCCCAGTTAGCATCCTGGCTGCTGCCCGTTGAACCAATTGAAATTTCCGAGCCGTTTTCAAGGGCAGCCCCACATAGAGCGCATTACAGTAATCCAATCTAGAGGTGACCAAGGCATGGACCACCCCGGCCAGATCAGCCTTTGCGAGGTACGGTCGCAGTTTGCGCACGAGTCTCAATTGTGCAAACGCCCTCCCGGACACCACCGACGCCTGAGCCTCAAACGTAAGCGATGAATCCAGGAGGACTCCCAAACTGCGGACCTTATACATGTTAACTGTACCTCAACTCATTTCTGATCCAATAAATAAATATTATGGGGCTGAACAAGTGGGGCAATGATATAAATAATGGGAGATAGGATTCTCACTTCCAAGTTTTTACTTTGCAAATGGATTCAGTGGGGATCACACTGAAGTCATAGAATCATAGAATCAAAGAGTTGGAAGAGACCTCCTGGGCCCTCATCCAGTCCAACCCCATTCTGCCAAGAAGCAGGAATATTGCATTCAAATCACCCCTGACAGATGGCCATCCAGCCTCTGTTTCAAAGCTTCCAAAGAAGGAGCCTCCACCACACTCCGGGGCAGAGAGTTCCACTGCTGAACGGCTCTCACAGTCAGGAAGTTCTTCCTCATGTTCAGATGGAATCTCCTCTCTTGTAGTTTGAAGCCATTGCTCCATTGTGTCCTAGTCTCCAAGGAAGCAGAAAACAAGCTTGCTCCCTCCTCCTCCCTGTGGCTTCCTCTCACATATTTATACATGGCTATCATATCTCCTCTCAGCCTTCTCTTCTTCAGGCTAAACATGCCCAGCTCCTTAAGCCGCTCCTCATAGGGCTTGTTCTCCAGACCCTTGATCATTTTAGTCGCCCTCCTCTGGACACATTCCAGCTTGTCAATATCTCTCTTGAATTGTGGTCTGTAGTAGATGGAGAGAAGGAGGCGGCAATCGACGTCCAACGGAGATAGGAACCGGCCCCCTTTGCAGCCGGGGACCTCACCTTGGGCTCACCCACTTAATTAATGGCTCTGTGATGCCCCTTATCTGCCATTGATTTTCCTGGTTGTGAGTCCACAGCAAGCATTGGCTTTCCGAACTGATGCCACGCCATTGCCGCTTGGATGGAGCTGCGATGGACAACGTTGATAATTTCAGAACGTTCCAAGGATGAGATCTTTTAAAGCAGTGCTTCTCAACCTTCCTAATGCCATGACCCCTTCATACAGTTCCTCATGTTGTGGTGACCCCCAACCATCAGTTTATTTTCGTTGCTACTTCATAATTGTAATTTTGTTACTGCTATGAATCGTAATGTAAATATCTGATACATAGGATGTATTTTCATTCACTCAACTAAACTTGGCACAAATACCCAATACGCCCAAATCTGACTACTGGCGGGTTGGAGGGATTGGTTTTATCATTTGGGAGCTGTAGTTGCTGGGATTTATAGTTCACCTACAATCAAAGAGCATTCTGAACTCCACCAATGATGGAATTGAACCAAACTTGGCACACAGAACTCCCATGATCAAGAGAAAATACAGGCATTGACCAGTTTTGGAATTGTAGTTCACCTACATCCAAAGAGCACTGTGGACTCAAACCATGATGAATATGGACCACAGATACTCAATATAAATTCTGAACTCCACCAATGATGGAATTGAACCAAACTTGGCACACAGTTCTCCCATGACCAACAGAAAATACTGCAAGGGTTTGGTGAGCATTGACCTTGAGTTTTGGAGTTGTAGTTCACCTACATCTAGAGAGCACTGTGGACTAAAGCAATGATGAATCTGGACCAATCTTGCCACAAATACTCAATATGTCCACATTTGAACACTAGTGGAGTTTGGGAGAAAAAGACCTTGACATTTGGGAGTTTTAGTTGTTGGGATTTATAGTTCACCTACAATCAAAGAGCATTCTGATCTCCACCAATGATGGAATTGAACCAAACTTGACACACAGTTCTCCCATGACCAACAGAAAACACTGCAAGGGTTTGGTGAGCATTGACCTTGAGTTTTGGAGTTGTAGTTCACCTACATCTAGAGAGCACTGTGGACAAAAGCAATGATGAATCTGGACCAATCTTGCCACAAATACTCAATATGTCCACATTTGAACACTAGTGGAGTTTGGGGGGAAAAGACCTTGACATTTGGGAGTTTTAGTTGTTGGGATTTATAGTTCACCTACAATCAAAGAGCATTCTGATCTCCACCAATGATGGAATTGAACCAAACTTGACACACAGTTCTCCCATGACCAACAGAAAACACTGCAAGGGTTTGGTGAGCATTGACCTTGAGTTTGGGAGTTGTAGTTCACCTACATCTAGAGAGCACTGTGGACTAAAACAATGATGGATCTGGACCAAACTTGGCATAAATACTCAACATGCCCAAATGTGAATACTGGTGGAGTCTGGGGAAAATAGACGTTGACATTTGGGATTTGTAGTTGCTGGGATTTATAGTTCACCTACAATCAAAGTGCATTCTGAACCTCAGCAACGATAGAATTAGTCACACACAACCTGCATGACCAACTGAATATACTGTTTTTTGATGGTCTTTGGTGACCACTCTGACACCCACAGGGAGGACGAATGGCGGGAGAGCGAGGCACGTGAGATGGGCTTTGCACGGGGCCAGGCCTCGCACGAGGTAGACCTTGCCTCGCCCATGCCCTTGGGGCAGGGCCAATGGAGGTGGCCTCGCGACCCCTCCAAAATGGCCAGGCGATCCCCCAGGGGGTCGCGACCCCCAGGTTGAGAACCGGGATTTTTTTCAGATAGGTAAAAGTTTTCGCCTGACATTAAGTCCAGCCATGTCCGACTCTGGTGCTTATCTCCATTCCTAAGCCGAAGAGCCGGCGTTGTCCATAGTCGCCTCCAAGGTCACGTGGCTATTGGCAGATCTGCATGGAGTGCTGTTACCTTCGTGCAGAAACGGTACCTATCAATCCACTCACATTTGCATGTTTTTGAACTGCTTGGTTGGCAGGAGCTGGGGCTAACAGCGGGAGCTCACCCCACTCCCCACATTCAAACCGCCGATCTTTCGGTCAGCAAGTTCAGCAGCTCAATAGTTTAACCCACTCTGTCACCGGGGGGCCCATATTATAATAGTACTCTTAATTCATGTTAGTATTAACTTTAATGAATATGTCAAAAGTTTTAATTAAATTTTGTTTTTAGATTAACACAGTTGATTATTCTCGATCCTTGTGGTCCTGGCTAACAAAAAAAAAAAAATCCAGAGTGGTCGCTGGTCCCAAAAAAGGTTGGGAGCCGCTGGTTTAAAACGCTAAAGAGACATATTTGTAGTTTCTCCCATCAACGTTTACCTGGGACAGACCATAAGAGTTGAACTAGAGGACTTTTGTGTGTTGAGAAACTGCAAGTCGCTTCTGGTGTGAGGGAATTGGCTGTCTGCAAGGACGTTGTTGCCATGGGGACGTTGCCTGGATGTTTTACCATCCTGTGGGAGGCTTCTCTCATGTTCCCACATGGGAAGCTGGAGCTAACAGATGGGAGCTCACCCCGGATTTGAACCGCCAACCTTTTGGTTTGCAATTCAGCCGGCTTAACCATTGCACCACCGAGGGCTCCTACTAGAGTACTAAGGGCTCATCGACACCACTTTAATACTATAGGATCCTGGGATTTGTCTTTTTACGAGTTCTTCATAGAGAAATATACGCCTTGATTCACTGAATACTTTCCATTGCAGAGAGTGTGGATGTGGTGGGATGGCTGTAACGCATAACCTTTGACGTCCAAATTGAACCAGGACAGGTGTCACCCTCATCCCGCCTTAGTTACACTATTGTGCATACACACAAACACATATAGGTACACACACACACGGTTCCATAGGCACCTACGAACAAATACTCCATTGCTATTGACACAGCATCAATCCTGCAGCCTTGACAGCTCAATGGGTTTTTCCTCCTCGCCCCGAGATAAATTGAGACTGATTGCATGCTAATATGTTCAGCGAGAGGCCTAATGAGCGACTTTTGAACTCGCACCTTCCGTGGCGCAAGCAAAAACAAAGGAGCGCTGATCCGAAAGATAGACATATCAGCCATGCAACATATATCGTTCAAGACAACTGGAAGGATCCTACTATTTGAAGCAAAGCATAAATATCTCTCATGTGTATTATTATTATTATTATTATTATTATTATTATTATTATTAGAAACACAACAAGATGAGTCCACAGCAGACAAGATCACTCTGCTGGCTGTTGTATTGGATCGCACGTCGGACACTTCCCAAGTGTCTAGGATTGTGTTGTTGTTGTTGTTGTTGTTATTATTATTATTATTATTATTATTATTATTATTAGAAACAGAACAAGATGAGTCCACAGCAGACAAGATCACTCTGCTGGCTGTTGTATTGGATCACACGTCGGACACTTCCCAAGTGTCTAGGATTGTGTTGTTGTTGTTGTTGTTATTATTATTATTATTATTATTATTAGAAACACAACGTGATGAGTCCACAGCAGACACTCTGCTGGCTGTTGAACTGGATTACACGTTGGACACTTCCCAAGTGTCTAGGATTGTGTTGTTGTTCTTGTTGTTGTTATTATTATTATTAGAAACACAACATGGTGAGTGCACAGCAGACACTCTACTGGCTGTTGAACTGGATTACACGTTGGACACTTCCCAAGTGTCTAGGATTGTGTTGTTGTTGTTGTTGTTGTTATTATTATTATTATTATTATAAACAGAACAAGATGAGTCCACAGCAGACAAGATCACTCTGCTGGCTGTTGTATTGGATCACACGTCGGACATTTCCCAAGTATCTAGGACTGTGTGATATTATTATTATTATTATTATTATTATTATTATTATTATTATTATCACAACAAGATGAGTCCACAGCAGACACTCTGCTGGCTGTTGTATTGGATCACATGCCAAACTCTTCCCAAGTGTTGAGGACTGTGATGTAGTGGTAAATAATGTGGGCAGATCCCAGTAAAGTGACCCTTTGCAGCTGGCAGATGGTAATTTTATCAGTGCCGATTGTGTTTAAGTGCAGGCCAAGGTCTTGAGGCACTGCACCCAATCACTACTGGGACCCACTTGACTGGCTTGTGCCAGAGTCTTTGCAGTTCAATCTTTAAATCCTCATATGTCTATTATAACAGGCTTTAATATTATAGGATCCTTATTTAATTTCAGTTTGTTAAGTTATAATTCATATTTATATATTGGATTGTATACATTTTTTATAGCATGGATGTATTGTTGTTGTATTTGGGCATTGAATGTTTGCCTTTTATGTTTGGAATCCTCCCCGAGTCCCTTTGGGAAGATAGAGCGGAATATAAATAAAGTTGTTGTTGTTGTTGTTGTTGTTGTTGTTGTTGTTGTTGTTGTTACTAACCGTCCCCTGCCACGCATTGCTGTGGCCCAGTCTGTGTATATATGTTTTGTGTATATGTGTATATATGAGTGTTTGTATATGTATTTGTGTGTGTGTGTGCATATGTGTGTGCATATATGTGTGTGGGGGTGGTTTTGCGCATGCACTGCAATGTATTTTTTTATTCTTTGGCTTTTAAAGTCTCTTCTGCTGTGTTTTGCAGTGTTTTTATGAGTGATGGTCACTTGGTGACCTGAGAGGTGTCTTGTGTCCAATTTTGGTGTCAATTTGTCCACTGGTTTTTGAGTTATGCTCATCTCACAAACTGAAAAGCTCTTTTTGAGGCACAGCCTGGTGCGCAAAAGCCATTGGTTTATGTTCAAAATGCCCTCATTGTCTGCTTCTATTAAAACTTTGCTTTCCGGAAACCTGGCCCAATATACTTTTAATTTGCTCATTACCTTAAGTCCTCTGTTTTGTTCTTTAATCTGTTTTTGGAAATTAGTGCATAATCTGTCTTCCTAACAAAACGGGTGTTTGCAAACCAGCCGAAAAGCCATGACGACCAATTTCGTTGGAGAATAAAAAGCGAAACCTATGGACATTTCTACAAAAAGGAAGGGAAAGAAGAGAGAGAAGATGGATGGAAAAGAAGGAAGGAAAGAAAGAAAGAAAGAAAGAAAGAAAGAAAGAAAGGGAGGGAGGGAGGGAGGGAGGGAGGATGAAAGGAACTAAGGAAGGAAAGGAAGATGGAAAGGAGGGATGGAAAAAGAAAAGACAGGAAGAAAGAAATGGATGGGAAGGAACAAAAGAAGAAAAAAGAGGGAAGGAAAAAAAGTAAATTAGGAAGAAAAGATGGAAATGAATGATGGAAAAAGAGGGAATGAAGAAAAGAAAAGAAAGGGAGAAAGGAAGAAAGAGCCAGATGGGAAAGGAAGGAAGGAAGAAGAGAAGAGAAGGAATGAAAAGGAAGAAAGTGATGGATGGGAAAGAAAGAAAGAAAGGATGGGAAAAAAGAAAAAGGAGAAAGGGAAGAAAGAAAAGGATGGAAAGGAAAGGAAGAAAAAAGAAGGAAGGAAGAAAAGGAAATTAGGAAGGAAAGATGGAAATGAGGGATGGTAAAGGAGAGAACAAAGAAAAGAAAAGAAAAGAAAGGAGGAAAGGAAGAAAGAGCCGGATGGGAGGGAAAGAAAGAAAGAAAGAAAGAAAGAAAGAAAGAAAGAAAGAAAGAAAGAAAGAGAGAGAGAGGGGGGGGAGGGGAAAGAAGGAATGGAAAGGGAGGTAGAAAAGAAAGGAATGGGAAGGAGAGAAAGAAAAGAAAAAAGAGAAAAAGAAGGAAAAGGAGGGAACAAAGAAAATAAAAGAAAGGAGGAAAGGAAGAAAGAACTGGATGAGAGGAAAAGAAAGAAAGAAAAAGAAAGAAAGAAAGAAAGAAAGAAAGGAGGAGGAGGAGGGGAAAGAAGGAATGGAAAGGGAGGTAGAAAAGAAAGGAATGGGAAGGAGAGAAAGAAAAGAAAAAAAGGAAAAGAAGGAAAAGGAAGGAATAAAGAAAAGAAAAGAAAAGAGGAAAGGAAGAAAGAGCCAGGTGGGAGGGAGAGAGGGAAAGAAAGGAAAGAAGGAAGGGAAGGAGAGGTTGAAAACAAAGGAATAGGAAGGAGAGAAAGAAAAGAAAAAAGAGGAAAAGAAGGAAAAGGAAAGAACAAAGAAAAGAAAAGAAAAGAAAAGAAAAGAAAAGAAAAGAAAAGAAAGGAGGAAAGGAAGAAAGAGCCAGATGGGAGAGAAAGAAAGAAAGAAAGAAAGAAAGAAAGAAAGAAAGAAAGAAAATAAAAGAAAGGAGGAAAGGAAGAAAGAGCTGGATGAGAGGAAAAGAAAGAAAGAAAAAAGAAAGAAAGAAAGAAAGAAAGAAAGAAAGGAGGAGGAGGAGGAGGAGGGGAAAGAAGGAATGGAAAGGGAGGTAGAAAAGAAAGGATTGGGAAGGAGAGAAAGAAAAGAAAAAAGAGGAAAAGGAGGGAACAAAGAAAAGAAAGGAGGAAAGGAAGAAAGAGCTGGATATTAGGGACAGAAAGAAAGAAAGAAAGAAAGAAAGAAAGAAAGAAAAGAAGGAATGGAAGGAGAGGTAGAAAAGAAAGGAATAGGAAGGAGAGAAAGAAAAGAAAAAAGAGGAAAAGAAGGAAAAGGAGGGAACAAAGAAAAGAAAAGAAAGGAGGAAAGGAAGAAAGAGCTGGATGGGAGGGAAAGAAAGAAAGAAAGGAGGAGGAGGGGAAAGAAGGAATGGAAAGGGATGTAGAAAAGAAAGGATTGGGAAGGAGAGAAAGAAAAGAAAAAAAGGAGGGAATAAAGAAAAGAAAGGAGGAAAGGAAGAAAGAGCTGGATGTTAGGGAAAGAAAGAAAGGAAGGAAGGAAGGAAGGAAGGAAGGAAGGAAGGAAAGAAGGAATGGAAAGGGAGGTAGAAAAGAAAGGAATAGGAAGGAGAGAAAGAAAAGAAAAAAAGAGGAAAAGAAGGAAAGGAGAAGAAAGGAACGAAAGAAAAGGGGAAAAGAAGGAAGGAAGAAAAGAATTGAAAAGAAAAGAGAAAGGAAATGATGGAAAGAAAAGAAAGGAAGGCGAAAAAGAAATGAAGGAAAGCAGAGGAGGAAAGAAGGAAGCAAAGAAAGGAAAGGAGGAAAGAAGGAAGGGGAAGGAAGAACAGAAAGGCTCCACCTCAGAGAAAGAACTGAGCTTGAGGTACGTGGAGATTGCAGCCTCTATTGAGGCATTTTTTCCATGACGTGGATTGACATGGCGCACCCGGCTGCACATGATGCCCATCAAGGCTTTGCCGCCACCGCCGCCCTTCCTTCCCCTGCAGTTGAGTGAAGACAATTCTCGTTTTGCCAGCAAGGAAGAAGACAAACCAAGGGAAAGGCAGAAGGTGGCCTTGGAGTCTGATGAGGAACCCCAACAGGAACGCATGACCTGCGTCGATCCCCTCTGCTTGCGTGGAGCAACCCAAAGAAGGGCCCAACATCACGGATCTCTTGCGCTGAGAATGTAACTAAACAGAGAGAGTGGCATTCCAAAAAGTTGCATTTTGGGCATGAGTTCCCCAGCATCCCTCCACCAAAGACACCTGGAAGTTCTCATGTTGTGGTGACCCCCAACCAGAACATTATTTGCGTTGCGACATCATCACTGCAACTTTTGTTCCTGTTATGAATTGTCTCATCAATATCCGATATTCAGGATGTATTTTCATTCACTGGACCACATTTGGCACAAATACCAGATATGACCACATTTGAATACCCGATTGATTTTGTCATTTGGGAGTTGTAGTTGCTGAGATCTATAGTTCACCTATAATCAAGGAGCATACTGAACACCACCAACGATGGAAATGAACCAAATTAGGCACACAGAACTCCCATGACCAAAAAAAAAAAAAACATGCTGGAAGGGTTTGGTGAGCATTGACCTTGAGTTTTAGAGTTGTAGTTCACCTACATCCAGAGAGCACTGTGGACTCAAACAATGATGGATCTGGACCAAACTTGGCACGAATACTCAATAGACCCAAATGTGAACACTGGTCGAGTTTGTGGAAAATAGATTTTGATATTTGGGAGTTGTGGTTGCTGGGATTTATAGTTCACCTACAATCAAAGAGCATTCTGAACTCTACCAATGATGGAAATGAACCAAATTTGGCACACAGAACTCCCATGAACAAAAGAAAATGCTGGAAGGATTTGGTGGGCATTGACCTTGAGTGTTGGAGTTGTAGTTCACCTACAACCAGAGAGCACTGTGGACTCAAACAATGATGGATCTGGACCAAACTTGGCACGAATTCTCAGTATGCCGAAATGTGACCACTGGTCGAGTTTGTGGAAAATAGATTTTGACATTTGGGAGTTGTAGTTGCTGGGATTAATAGTTCATCTACAATCAAAGAGCATTCTGAACCCCGCCAAAATCCTTGACCTCTCCCTGGGCAATCTGTATTTAAGCTTTGCTGGGGGGATCCAGTCCCACAGCTCTACAGACAAGTACAGCATAGCCTTTGTTGGGGAATTTTGTCCCACAACTCCACAGCCAGCCTTCGCTGGGAATTGAGAGCCTTCTTTCCTCTTGGAAATCTACTAAAGGACTCTGTTTGGTAAGGACCACTCGTGGCAGCCATAACGCAATTGGGACCGGGTGTAGGGGCCCACGCCAGCAGAGCCTAAGACAGATTGCCCAGGTAGAGGTCAAGGATTTCCCTTGTAGGAGGAAGAAACAGTTTATGAAGATAGTTGCCTGTCCCTTGTGGACAAGATTTAAGCAAGCCACCCATTGATTCAAAGCCTTGAAGTATTTGTTGGATTTATTGAAGATTTAAGCAACAATAAAAACTTTGTTGAACTTGCTAAGTTTTCAAAAGAACTTTGTATGGGGAAATCCGAAAGGCCTCTCAGCCGAGGCACCCCCAGCATCTCGTTGGGCATTCAGAAACACGTCCTGTCTACAGACTCTTTCACAGGCCCAGTGCGTGACAGCACAATGTTTGAAGATGGAATAGTGATACAGCTGGTAAGTACCTTCAACACATGGCAACCATCAAGCAATATATATACACATATACATACACATACATACATATACATATATACAAAGGGCATTCATGAAAGATTTCTTCTGTGGACTGAGGGCAATGCAACTTGGCCCAGTTCTGACTCCAAATCAAGGGACACACACTTCTCTCATTTTTTAAGCAACTGTAAACACCTCGCTTGTTGGTCCAGAGATCTGCAGCCAGACTCATGGTTACAGAGAGCGGTCAACCCTCCTGTTTAAACAGCTCCACTGGCTTCCAATAAATTTCCGGTCCCAAGTCAAGGTGCAGGTCATCTCCTATAAAGCCTTATGAACCAGTGCGTACCTTGAGATCTTCTGGGGAGGCACTGCTCTCTCTCCCCCCGTCGTCACATGCACGAGGGAGAGAGCCTTCTCGGTGGTGGCTCCTTGGCTCTGGAACTCCCTCCCTAGGGAGATCAGACAGGCTCCTACCTTGTCCTCCTTTCGTAGTCAACTAAAATCCTGGGTGTTCCGGTGCGCTTTTGACTAAGCAGCTCACCAGGAACTTTCTTGTCCCTACTTGAAGTTCCGCACTTTACACCGGCCCGCATTTTACACTGGCGTACGTCCTACCTCATCATGTGCTTGATAGTATTTCCTTCCCAGTTTACTGGATTGTTGCACTTTCCTGTGCTCCTGTAAAAATGTATTTCACACATTGAATCTGTAACTCAGCTATGTTTCTTTCAGCCGTACTGTTTTTATATTTTTTTGTCATGTCAGGAGCGACTTGAGAAACTGCAAGTCGCTTCTGGTGTGAGAGAATTGGCCATCTGCAAGGACGTTGCCCAGGGGACGCCCGAATGATTTGATGTTTTTATCATCCTTGTGGGAGGCTTCTCTCATGTCCCCGCATGAGGAGCTGGAGCTGACGGAGGGAGCTCATCCACCTCTCCCTGGATTTGAACCTGCGACCTGTCGTTCTTCAGTCCTGCCGGCACAGGGGTTTAATCCACTGCACCACTGGGGGCTCCTTGTTTTTATATTGCTTTCAATTGTGTTGTTATTTGTTTTATAGGAGCCCTCGGTGGCGCAGTGGGTTAAACTCCTGTGCCAGCAGGACTGAAGACCGACAGGTCGCAGGTTCGAATCCAGGGAGAGGCGGATGAGCTCCCTCTATCAGCTCCAGCTCCTCATGTGGGGACATGAGAGAACCCTCCCACAAGGATGACAAAACATCAAATCATCTGGGCGTCCCCTGGGCAACATCCTTGCAGACGGCCAATTCTCTCACTCCAGAAGCAACTTGCAGTTTCTCAGGTCGCTCCTGACATGACAAAAAAATAGTTTTATCTGATGTTTTCATTGGATAAAGTGTTTTACATGTGTGTTTTAATTACAATCTTGGGTGTGTCCCTTGTAAGCCACCCCAAGTCCCCTTAGGGAGATGGTTAGCGGGATATAAAAATAAAATTATTATTATTATTATTATTATTATTATTATTATTATTATTAGTCCCTTGCCATGCGTTGCTGTGGCCCTGTGTGTGTGTGTCTATGTATATATTAGGCCTGTTTGATCAAGAAAAAATTTGTTTCTAAATTCGATTCGTAATTGGGGTGTTTTTTTGTTTCGATATTTAAAATATTTACAAAACTTTCCAAAAAAATGTTTTGTTATTTACGAAAATTCGTAAATATTTACAAAACATTTTAGAAACAAATTTTTTCTTGATCAAACAGGCCTAAGTGTGAATGTTGCAGTAATGGTCACCTTGATCAATGATTAGCATTGAATGGCTTTCATTTCTCCCACCCTGGACATTCCATAGATAATATTAGATGATATAACTCTCCATTTGCCTAGTTTCCAACAGACCTCTGAGGATGATGCCTGCCATAGATGTGGGCAAAATGTCAGGAGAGAATGCTTCTGGGTCATACATACAGGCAGCCCTGAAAACTCACACAAGCGGCCTCCGCGCGCCATCCGGCTCCGGCTCCTGCGCCCTTCTCCTCCTCCTCCTCGGGTGAGCGCGTGCGCGCCATCCAATCGGCTCCGGCTTCTGCGCCCTCCTCCTCCTCCTCCTCCTAGCACTTCCTGCAACACAGCTGGGAGGAGGAGGAGGGGGGCGCAGAAGCCGGAGCCGATTGGATGGCGTGCGCGCGCTCACAAGCGGCCTCCGCGCGCCATCCGGCTCCGGCTTCTGCGCCCTCCTCCTCCTCCTCCTCCTCCTCCCAGCTGTGTTGCAGGAAGTGCTAGGAGGAGGAGGAGGAGGAGGAGGGGGGCGCAGGAGCCGGAGCCGATTGGATGGCGCGCGCGCCACGGTGCACTGCTGGGGTGCTTGGGAGCGCCGGATTGGCTCCCAGGCACCAGCAGTCCAGCAGCAGCACTCAGTCAGCACAGCAGCCCCATTAACGACACGAGCTGAAGCTCGTAAAATATATGGGGCTGCTGTTTCGATATTTTTAAACCCTTCCGGGTTTGAAAATGTGTTTTGATATCGCTTCGGAAATGGTAAAAATAACGATTTAATTACGAAATAACGAATTAACGAACTAAAACCGACAGGCCTAGTATATATATGTGGTTTTGCACATGCATTGTAATGTATTTTCATTTTTTGGCTTTTTCAAGTCCCTTCCGCTGTGTTTTTCAGTGTTTTTATGAGTGATGGTAACTTGTTGGCTTGATAGCTGTATTGTGTCCAAATTTGGTGTCAATTCGTCCAGTGGTTTTTGAGTTATGTTAATCCCACAAACTAACATTACATTTTTATTTATATAGATTATTATTGTAGAAGTTGACAGGTTGCGCCAAAAGTCACGTTGTGACTTCGGAAATCAGAGTCTCATCGTCGGAGAAATGCTTGCCCTTCACAAATAACATCCTTGTTGGAAAGAGTTGGAAGTCCGATGGTGCGATGTCGGGTGAATAAGGGGGATGTGGTGGGATTTCAGAGCCAGAGGAGCATGCTTCTTCCATTTGAGCAACATGGGAGTTGTGAACTGGAGCATTGTCTTGCAGAATGCAAAGGACACCTTTGGGGAGCATGCCACATGGTCTCTTGGTTTTGATGTCCTCCTGAAATTTCCGCAGCAGTGAAGCCTAGTATTCCCTACTGATCCTGGTCCCCTTTGCTAGGAAATCCATCCATACTCCTCTGTTCTGGTCCCCAAATACTGTGAGGATGACCTTGCCTGCCTAGAGTTGGGCGCATACCTTCTTTGGAGGCGGCGAGTCATGAGGCTTCCATTGCATCAACTGGACTTTGGTCTCAGGATCAGAGTGATGGATCCAGCTTTCACCCTGTATGATCAATATGTTGGAAAAGTCCTCCTGGTTTCCATGGCACATCATTGTCAAGAGAGCCTGAGCACATCCCACTCGTTCCTGCTTCTGGAAAGGTGTGAGCAGTCCAGGAACCCAGCAAGCAGATACCCTATGTGTATGAAGATAGTTTTGGGTGATTTTATTCTACAGACCCCACACTAATCTTGACATTTTGGGTTAGGCGGTGAATGGTTATGTGGCGATTTTCCAAAATGGTGACCTCCATTTGCTGGATGGTGTGTTCATCAATAGCAGAGTGAGGTCGCCCTGGAATTGGAGCTGTTTCCACCAAAGTCCGACCACATTGGAATTGATGATGCCAGTTCTTGACTCCATCATATGATGGGGAATCCTCACCATAACCCTCTTTCATCTCATCGAACGTCTCCTTTGGTGTGCGGCCTTTCAAGGAAAGGAACTTGAGGACCGCTCTGGATTCCTCTAGGTCCATTCTCCAACCTCACTCCACTTCAGCACCTGTCACATCAAGACCGTTATCAGTTCTGAGTTGGAAATTGGCACCACCCATAGGGATGTCTATCATTACACATGGGCAGTTTCAGTATCCTGTGATGAATAGAAGTGGATCAGGGGAAAGCTGACTGGCACAACTTGGGGATCACAACCAGACACAGTGAAGACAAGCTTGTTTTCTGCTCCCCTGGAGACTAGGACATGAAACTACAAGAAAGGAGATTCCATCTGAACATGAGGGGATTCTGGGATCTGTAGTGCAAGGAAGTTGGCCTGCATCAATAGGAGCATAGTGTCTAGATCTAGGGAAGTCATGCTCCCCATGCTCTATTCCGCCTTGGTTAGACCACACCTGGAATATTGTGTCCAATTCTGGGCACCACAATTCAAGAGAGGTATTGACTCTGAGCTGGAATGTGTCCAGAGGAGGGCGACTCAAATGATCCAGGATCTGGAGAACAAGCCCTATGAGGAGCAGCTTAAGGAGCTGGGCATGTTTAGCCTGAAGAAGAGAAGGATGAGAGGAGACATGATATCCATGTATAAATATGTGAGAGGAAGCCACAGGGAGGAGGGAGCAAGCTTGTGTTCTTCTTCCCTGGAGACTAGGACACAATGGAACAATGGCTTCAAACTACAAGAGAGGAGATTCCATCTGAACATGAGGAAGAACTTCCTGACTGTGAGAGCTGTTCAGTAGTGGAACTCTCTGCCCCGGAGTGTGGTGGAGGCTCCTTCTTTGGAAGCTTTTAAACAGAGGCTGGATGGCCATCGGTCAGGGGTGATTTGAATGCAATATTCCTGCTTCTTGGCAGAATGGGGTTGGACTGGATGATGGCCCAGGAGGTCTTTTCCAACTCTTTGATTCTATGATTCTATGATCTGCCCTTGCGCTATGCTACTCTGCTGCTGAGTATGCATGCCCAGTGTGGAACACATCTCACCACGCTAAAACAGTGGATGTAGCTCTTAATGAGACATGCCACATCATCATGGGGTGTCTGCGCCCTACACCACTGGAGAAATTACACTGTCTAGCCGGTATTGCACTACCTGACATCCTCTGGGGAGTAGCAGCCAATAGTGAAAGGACCAAGGCAGAGACATCTCCAGCTCATCTCTTTGGGTATCAGCCAGCACATCAACAACTTAAATCAAGAAATAGTTTTTTAAGATCTAGAGAGACACTCCCTGGAATACCCCAGCAAGCGAGAGTCCAAAAGTGGCAGGCTCAAACCCAGAAGCTCAATCAATGGCTGATACCAAATGAGAGACTCCCCCCTGGGCACACAGAGGACTGGGCGACTTGGAAGGCGCTGAACAGACTGCACTCTGGCACCACGAGATGCAGAGCCAACCTTCAGAAATGGGGCCACAAAGTGGAATCCTCGATATGCGAGTGTGGAGAAGAGCAAACCACTGACCACCTGCTGCAATGCACCCTGAGCCCTGCCACATGCACAAGGGAGGACCTTCTTGCGGCAACACCAGAGGCACTCCAAGTGGCCAGATACTGGTCAAAGGACATTTAATCAACTACCAAGCTTGCAAATTCTGTGTTTTGTCTGTCTGTCTGTTTGCTTTTGTTAAAAATGTAATACAAATGTCTGATTGCTGATGACACGATAAATAAATAGGGGAAATCTTTAACGGGCGCCCCTCGTATATGCGTGTGTGTAATCCAACTCCTTGGCTTTTCAATATGGAACCATTTGAACTCAGAGGAAATGTCTTTAGGAAGTACCCACTGGCTAGTATTTGCACCACAACTCCTGGAGTTAATGTATAGGTCCGTTTAAAACATGTGTGTGAATACAGTGTTGGATGGAAACATCTGCAACTTTGCTTTACTGAAAATCAGGATGCATGCACAGTCTAGGTTTGGCACAGCTTTCACTGCCACTGGTTCGGTTTCATGCCACGGAGGCGGCACTTTTGCCACCTCCTCTGCCAAATCGTGGCAGTTGAAGCAGTGCCAAACGGTATCCGTTCTGCAGTGTGGATGCCCCGTCAGACTCCCAGCCAGACTCAGTTTTGAGACCAGCCGGAAGCCAGAATCATTGTGGAGATGTCCCTCTGTCTTCTGTGAAGATCTGGAGGCTTCCAACCTGGTTGGAGCCTGGAGTTGGCCACCTGAACCCCTCTTCTTTGAGAGTCTCATCTTTGAAGATGTTCTGGCTGCCAGTCTTCCTTGTGCCCCCCACCCTCATTGCAAAACCCCATCCCACTCCATCCCACCCCATCCCTTTTGTCCGGACGGTCCCTCAGCCACTGTGGGAGCCCAGGCCCAGGACGGAGAAGGCAGCCCGGTGTTTGCGCAACAGGAGCCGGATCTTCTCATCGTCCGAATCGGGGTCCAGGGGTTTGTTGTACTCATCGTCCTCGTCGGAGATGGAGCGCTCGCCCGGCCCAGTCCCGGCCCTCGGCGAGGAGGAGGAGGAGGGCTCCAAGGCGCTCTTCTTCCTCCACTTGGTGCGCCGGTTCTGGAACCACACCTGGAAGGACAGGCGCCGGGTCAGGAAAGAGTGCCAAACGGGGCAAAACGGCTTTAGAACCCTAGAACCATACAGCTGGAGGAGACCCCACGGGCCGCCTCGTCCAGTCCCCTTTCTACCAAAGCACTACCAGAGCCCTCCTGACAGATGGCCACCCAGACTCTCTTTAAAAGTCCCCAGGGCAGGAGAGACGTCATCGTTCTAAAAGGTATTTTTGAGGATACTTGAATGACAATCCTAAGTGCCTGCTTTTCCAGAGGGCCTTGGTTTGCAAAGATGCTGATGTGTAGAGAAAGAGTTGCTAAGGAGGAATCTACCACTTCCTCATCCTCCCTTCATTTCCCAGCTGCTTGAAGTACCGACCTACAGATACCTCACCTACAGACAGGGGCGGCTCATCCATTACGCAAAGTAAGCGGTTGCGGTACACTTTTTTTTTGCCAGGGGCGCAGAGGCGTCTCTGTAAATGCCCCTCGACCGCCACTTGAGGAGCCTCTACTTCCTGCCCTAGCAGTCCGGGGGGAGCCTTGGCTTCCTTGTCTCACTGCCGGGCAATCCTCTTCCCGAAGGGGCCGGGCCCTTGAGCCTCGCCTAGCCCCTCTCGTTCCTGCTCCATATCAATGATTGGTGGGGGTGGGGGTGGGGCACCAAAATACTGTTTGCTTACCGTTGAAAATTACCTAGGGCCGGCTCTACCTACAGATACCTCACCTCACTACCTCTGAGGATGCTTGCCATAGATGCAGGCGAAACGTCAGGAGAGAATGCCTCTAGAACATGGCCATATAGCCCAAAAAACTTACAACAACCCAGACCTACAGATACTTTCCAACTGAGTGTTTGTGGCCGGAGAACCATAGACTATAGTTAAAATCTTCCTCTCTGTTAGAGCGCCCATGAATATCGTATAGCCAACTTAGACCAATGAGATGATTGATTGCTGTAGACCAATGAGAATGTGTCTTTAATTCTCTGTCCACACCACCATCAGCATTGTTAGTCTCAAAAATGACACTATGTAACAAAACTTGAATTTTTCCCCCTGTTTTTAGTTTGAAAGCATTAGGTAAGGTAAAGGTTATCTGACTCTGGGACTCTGGTGCTCATCTCCATTTCTAAGCCGAAGAGCCGGCTTTGTCCCTAGACACCTCCAAGGTCATGTGGCCAGCATGACTGCATGGAGCGCCATTACCTTCCTACAGAAGCGGTACCTATTGATCTACTCACACTTGCATGTTTACAAACTGCTAGGTTGGCAGGAGCTGGGGTTCACAGCAGGAGCTTACCCCGCTCCCCAGATTCAAACCGCCAACCTTTTGGTTAGCAAGTTCAGCAGCTCAGCGGTTTAACCCGCTGCTCCACTGGGGCCCCCCAAAGTGTAATTTCCTGTTTAATTGTGCGGTCTTTTCTTTGAAAGCAGTTGTTCTACTCCAGACATGTAGTCATTTCTGTGGCTGCCACAAACTAGGTTTAATTGATTTGAGACTCTATGAGATATTGTGTTGTCGAAGGCTTTCTAGGCCGGAACACTGGGTTGCTGTGTTTTTTTCTGGACTGTCTGGCCATGTTCTAGAAGCATTCTCTCCTGACATTTCACCTCCTTCTATGGCAGGCATCCTCGAAGGCTATGAGGTTTATGGGAAACTAGGCAAGTGGGGTTTATATACTTGTAGAATGATGCCTAGGGTGGAAGAAAGAACTCTTTGTCTATTTGAGGCAAATGTGGATGTTGCAATTGGCCGCCTTGATCAGCACTGAATCGCCTTGCAGCTTCAAAGCCTGGATGCTTCCTGCCTGGGGGAATCCTTTGTTTGACTGTAAATAAAGAGCAACACTACAAAATAATGAATTCCAGACAGGAAACAATCATGTCCAGGTAACATCACCCAAAAAAGGGATTTCCTCCAGACAGGAAGCATCCAGGCTTTGAAGCTGCGAGAGCATTCAATGCTAATCAAAGTGGTCAATTGCAACATCAAGCAGACAAGAGTCCTTTCTTTCTCCCCACCCTGCACATCATTCCATAGAGATATCAACCTCACTTGACTAGTTTCCAACAGACCTCTGAGGATGCCGGCCATAGATGTGGGCGAAACGTCAGGAGAGAATGCTTCCGGAATTCCGGGAAACTCACGAAAGCCTTCGACAACACGTAGCCAATTTTTTTACTTCTGGTTGAGGGTTCACGCTTCCCAACAGAGGCGAAAGCATAATTTGCAACGTTGATTAAGTTGCATTGATTCTGTGCAACGGCACGACGATCGAGCAAATTGAGTAAAGTGTTATGACAATTAAGAAGGCCCTTGCAATTAACTTGCAAAATTAATAATGACCTCAAATTATAAATCCTGTGGTTGCAGAACCAGATGGGCTTGAGATATGTTGATACGAGGGTTGCTTGCTGTTCCTTATTGCAAGGGCAACACTTTGGGCCTTCCGGGTGTTTTGGACTCAGAGGTGGCCCTAAGTAATTGGAGGGAAGGAGACTAGAGACAAAGATGAAGTCCTTTGGCCACATCATGAGGAGACAGCAAAGCCTAGAGAAGGGAATGATGCTGGGGAAAGTGGAAGGTAAAAGGAAGAGGGGCCGACCAAGGGCAAGGTGGATGGATGGCATCCTTGAAGCGACTGGACTGACCTTGAAGGAGCTGGGGGTGGTGACGGCCGACAGGGAGCTCTGGCATGGGTTGGTCCATGAGGTCACGAAAAGTCGGAGACGACTGAACGAATGAACAACAACAACAAGCAAACAGTATTTTGGCGCTCCCCCCCCAACCAATCATTGATATATATTTTCTGTTTGTCGTGGGAGTTTTGTGTGCCATATTTGGTTCAATTCCATCATTGGTGGAGTTCAGAATGCTCTTTGATTGTAGGTGAACTATACATCCCAGTAACTACACTTGCCGCATTTGCTCCCGAGAGAGAGAGAGAGAGAGACAGAGGTGGAGATGCCCACCTTTCCAGAAGGTAGGCGCAAAAACAAAGGAGGGAGCGGAGGTGGGAGATACCTCCAGCCGGAGGGGCTCTCTCTCTCTCTCTCTTGGTCCCAATGGCTGAAGAGAAAGTCAGGAGAAGAGGCGACTTTTGGTGCGCACGCTGGGGTCTTCAGACACGCCTTCGGACCCAAAGCGGGCCAGGTGTGGTGGCTCCACCCCTTGTCCCATCCGCGGATTGGGGAGAGGAGAGGAGGCGGGTGGAGGGCCGGGGGATCGGGAAAGGGACCCGGTCATGGGGAAGGGATCGAATGCGGAGAACGATTGAGCGCCGGCTCTGCTCGTGCACCCAGTGGCCGGGTGGAGCAGGAACGAGAGGGGTTAGGCAAGGCTCAAGGGCCCGGCCCCTTTGGGAAGAGGATCGCCCGACAGCGAGGCAAGAAAGCCGAGGCTCCCCCAGGACTGCTAAGGCTGTTGTGAGCCGAGGCGGAGCTCCTCAAGTGGCAGTCGAGGGGCATTTACAGAGGCGCCTCTGCGCCCCTGGCAAAAAAAGTGTACCGCAACCGCTTACTTTGCGTAATGGACGAGCCGCCCCTGTCTGTAGGTGAGGTATCTGTAGGTCGGTACTTCAAGCAGCTGGGAAATGAAGGGAGGATGAGGAAGTGGTAGATTCCTCCTTGGCAACTCTTTCTCTACACATCAGTATCTTTGCAAACCAAGGCCCTCTGGAAAAGCAGGCACTTAGGATTGTCATTCATTGCAAGTATCCTCAAAAATCCCTTTTAGAACGACGACGTGAGCCGAGGGGGGCGCTCCTCAAGTGGCGGTCGAGGGGCATTTACAGAGGCGCCTCTGCGCCCCTGGCAAAAAAAAGTGTTCTGCGACTGCTTACTTCGCGTAATGGATGAGCCGCCCCTGTTTGGACTCCAACTCCCACCATTCCTAACAGCCTCAGGCCCCTTCCTTTCCCCCCTCAGCCGCTTAAGCGGCTGAGGGGGGAAAGGAAAGGGCCTGAGGCTGTTAGGAATGGTGGGAGTTGGAGTCCAAAACACCCAGAAGACCCAAATTTACCCATGCCCCCAATTTTAAGCTGTTCCCATGTTATCCAAACACAAACCAGAGCTCAGGCTACGTTTCCCTTGTGCAATTAATGAAGCGACTCCATCTCCCATGATTAATTGACTCCCATTTGTCTAACTGGGCAGGCAGCGTTAATTGGTTTGTTTAGATGCGTACGGAAAATCAAGTACTAATCTGGAACGGCGTCCACCTCCAAAGTAATGGCCATTGTAAAACAGGCCATTAATTGCCAAATGTCTCCAGCGTTCAACCACGGCCATAATTCAAACTTGTTGTTAACATGATGGCAATTGGAAATATGGATTGTGCTTCGCCTCCAATCAGGGGTTCATTGGCTTAGGAAGGTTGCCACTGGCCAGCTTGGCCACCCCAAATGTACAGCAAGAGGAGCAAAGTGGGTTTTGAGATGGCACTATGGCACAAAAGAGACCAATGGTCCATTTATTAGGAACCTACGAGTTAAATCAGGAACGGGCAAACCCAGGCTCGGGGACCAGATGTGGCCCCTTGGGCTCTTTTCTCAGTCCCTCCACTCTCTCACCATCCTGTCCTTTCTTCCTTCTCTCTTTCCTTCCTTCTCTCTTTCCTCCCTACCTCGCTTCTCCCCTTTTGTCTTTCCTTCCTTCTCTTTTGTCTCCCTCTTTCTCTCTTTCTCCATTCCCTTCCACCCTTTTGTCCTTCCTTCTCTCTTTCCCCCCTCCTTCTCTCTCCCTCTTTCTCCTTCCTTCCTTCCTTCCTTCCTTCCTTCCTTCCTTCCTTCCTTCCTGCCTGCCTGCCTGCCTGCCTGCCTGCCTGCCTGCCTGCCTGCCTTCCCTTCCCTTCTGTCTTTCCTTCCTTCTCTCTTTCCTCCCTCCCCCCTCTTTCTCCCTCCCCTTTCACTCTTTCTTCCTTCCTTCCTTCCTTCCTTCCTTCCTTCCTTCCTTCCTTCCTTCCTTCCTTCCTTCCTTCCCTTCTGTCTTTCCTTCCTTCTCTCTTTCCTCCCTCCCCCCTCTTTCTCCCTTCCCTTTCACTCTTCCTTCCTTCCTTCCTTCCTTCCTTCCTTCCTTCCTTCCTTCCTTCCTTCCTTCCTTCCTTCCTTCCCTCCTTCTCTCCCGTCCTCCCTTCTTCCCTCCCTCCCTGCCTTCCCTTCTGTCTTTCCTTCTGTCTTTCCTCCCTCCTTCCCCTCCCTCTTTCTCTCTTTTTCCATTCCCTTCCACCCTTTTGTCCTTCCTTCCCTCTTTCCTCCTTCCTTCCATCTCCCTCTCCCTCTCCCTCTTTCCTTCCTTCCTTCCTTCCTTCCCTTCTGTCTTTCCTTCCTTCTCTCTTGCCTCCCTCCCTCTTTCTCCCTTCCCTTTCACCCTTTCACCCTTCCTTCTCTTTCTATCCTACTTCCCTTTTTCTTTCCTTCCTTCTCTCTTTCCTCCCTCCTTCCCTCTCATCCTTCCATCTTTCTCCCTCTCTATTCCCTTCCACCCTTCCTTCCTTCCCTTCTGTCTTTCCTTCCTTCTCTCTTTCCTTCCTCCCTCTTTCTCTCTTTTTCCATTCCCTTCCAACCTTTTGTCCTTCCTTCCCTCTTTCTTTCCTCCTTCCTTCCCTCTCCCTCTCCCTCTCCCTCTTTCTCCTTCCTTCCTTCCTTCCTTCCCTTCAGTCTTTCCTTCTTTCTTTCTTTCCTCCCTCCCTCTTTCTCCCTTTCCCTTTCACCCTTTTGTCCTTCCTTTCTTCTCTTTCTCCTTCCCTTTTTCTTTCCTCCCTTCTCTCTTTCCTCCCTCCCTCCCTTCCCTCCGTCTTTCTCCCTCTCTCTATTCCCTTCCACCCTTTCGTACTTCCTTTCTTCTCTTTACTTCCTCCTCCCTCCCTCCCTCCCTCCCTTCCCTCCTTCCCTTCTGTCTTTACTTCTCTCTTTCCTCCCTCCCTCTCCTCCCTCTTCCTCTCTTTCTCCATTCCCTTCCACCCTTTTGCCATTCCCTCCCTCATTCCTCCCTCCTTCCCCCTCTCTCCCTCTTTCTCCTCCCTCCCTCCCTTTCCTTATTTCTTTCCTTCCTTCTCTCCTTCCTTCTCTCCTCCCTCCCTCCTTCACTCACTGTTTCTCCCTCTCTCCATTCCCTTCCACCCTTTCGTCCTTACTTCTTTCCTCCCTCCTCCCCTCTCTCCCTCTTTCTTCTTCCTTCCCTTTTATCTTTCCTTCCTTCTTCCTTCTCTCCCTCCCTTCCTCCATTCCCTTCCACCCTTCCTTCTTTCCATCCTACTCTTCCTCCCTCCCTCCCTTCTCTTTTTTCCTTCCTCCTTTCCTCCTGAGGAATGTTAAGCTGGGAGAAGAGAACGGAGAGTCCCTTCGGAGAGATAGGATGGGTGATAAATACATTATTATTATTGTTATTATTATTATTATTATTATTATTATTATTAGATACGTGAGTTGGGCTTAATCGTCAAGCCAGTAAAGAGCCTTGAAATTTCACTTGCCTTCTCTGCCTGCTTCATTTGCTTCATGTCTCAATGGACTCTGTTAGGAATTGTGGGAGTTGGAGTCCAAAACACCAGGAGGGCCGAAGCTTGCCCATGCCTGGTGTAGATGCACCTGGTTCCCTAATTTTCCCAAGTTCAGATCCCAAGGATCCGTATGTCCCCCATTAACTCGGGTCTCCTGTGCTATCTCTTCTAATGCACAACCACAAAAAGTATTTGCTGCTGGACGTAACGCACAACATCCAAAACTCCCCTCTTGTGTCCTTTGGCCATAGAGTTGCTGCCCGCTTAGAATTCCTTCATGAGAAACCAAAGTGGTAGAGGTTTGTTGTAGGTTTTTCGGGCTATATGGCCATAGTCTAGAGGCATTCTCTCCTGACGTTTCGCCTGCATCTATGGCAAGCATCCTCAGAGGTAGTGTTGTAGGTTTTTTCGGGCTATATGGCCATAGTCTAGAGGCATTTTCTCCTGACGTTTCGCCTGCATCCATGGCAAGCATCCTCAGAGGTAGTGAGGTCTGTTGGAACTAGGAAAAAGGATTTATATATCTGTGGAATGACCAGGGTGGGACAAAGGACTCTTGTCTGCTGGAGCTAGGTGTGAATGTTTCAACTGACCACCTTGATTAGCATATGATGGCCTGACAGTGCCTAGAGCCAGCTTTTGTTGAGAGGTGATTAGATGTCCTTGTTTGTTTCCTCTCTTGTTTTGCTGTTCTAATTTTAGAGTTTTTAAATACTGGTAGCCAGATTGTGTTCATTTTCATGGTTTCCTCCTTTCTGTTGAAATTGTCCACATGCTTGTGGATCTCAATGGCTTCTCTGTGAAGCCTGACATGGTGGTTGTTGGAGTGGTCCAGCATTTCTGTGTTTTCAAATAAGATGCTGTGTCCAGGTTGGTTCATCAGGTGCTCTGCTATGGCTGACTTCTCTGGTTGAATCAGTGCCTTTCATGTTCCTTGATTCGTGTGTTGGGCAATGCTGCTGCGTTTGGTGGTCCCTATGTAGACTTCTTGTCCACAGCTGCATGGTACACGGTAGACTCCTGCAGAGGTGAGAGGATCCCTCTTGTCCTTTGCTGAACGGAGCATTTCTTGGATTTTCTTGGTGGGTCTGTAGATAGTTTCCATGTTGTGTTTCCTCATCAGCTTCCCTCTGCGGTCAGTGGTTCCCTTGATGTCTGGCAAGAACACTTTCCCTCTGGGTGGATCTTCATCTTTACTCTCGTGGCTTCTTCTCGGTTGTCTTGCAGCTCTTCTGAGGTCTGAGGTGGAGTCTCCATTGGCCTGGAGAGCCCAGTTGAGGGGTCCAGTTCATCTTGGAGGAGGAAGTGGGCTTCGCAGAACCTTTTTGCACGCTCTGCCAATGCTTTAATGGTGCTTCTTTGTTGACTTGGGTGATGGTTGGAGTTTTTCTGTAGATCTCTATCTGTGTGTGTGGGTTTTCTGTAAACGCAAACCAGAGCAACAATTGGGTCACACCGTTTACAGAAAACCCACACACACAGATAGAGATCTACATCAAAACTCCAACCATCACCCAAGTCAACAAAGAAGCACCATTAAAGCCTTGGCAGACCGTGCCAAAAGAATCTGCGAAGCCCACCTCCTCCAAGATGGACTGAACCACCTCAACTGGGCTCTCCAGGCCAAGGGAGACTCCACCTCAGACATCAGACATCTCCACGGGCCTTATCTTGCCTGCGGAGGAGGCGTGCCCCCCCCCACACACAGTGCCCCTCCCTTGGCAGGCTCACGCTATCCGTCAGGCCTGATGGACAGCGTGAGCCAGCCAAGGGCAGCTGCTCCACGTGGCCTACTCGGGCGTAAAGAATCTTGCGAGGTGCTTTACTCGCAAGTAGGCCACACGGAGCAGCTGCCCTTGGCTGGCTCACGCTGTCCATCGGGCCTGACGGATAGCGTGAGCCTGCCAAGGGAGGAGCAGCACCGTGCAGCCTACTCGTGCTTAAAGCACCTCGCGAGGTGCTCTATGCGCGAGTAGGCCACGCGGAGCAGCTGCCCTTGGCTGGCCCACACTGCCCATTGGGCCTGACGGATAGCGTGAGCCTGCCAAGGGAGGGGCACTGTGTGTGTGTGGGGGGGACTCCTCCTCCGCGGGCCGGATAAGTTTCCTTGGTGGGCCGGAAGTGGCCCGCGGGCCGTAGTTTGGGGACCCCTGCTCTAGACCATGGCCATATAACCCGAAAAAACCTACAACAACCTAGTGATTCAGGCCATGGAAGCCTTCGACAATACATTGAACATCTCTACGAGGAGAAAGTGGTAGAGCCCCAAAACATCCAGCAATGTTGGGGTGCACCTCTGCCTTGGTGCAATGCTGTAATGAAGGATCTACGTAGTTACCTGCCAAAGGATGCTGATGCCTCACAAACTACACATCCCAGGGCGGCATAGCGTTGAGCCCTGAGCATTAGGTTAGACACCATGTTCCTCAAAAAGGAGCTGAAGCAGCTTCCCCTTTCACTTGGGCTCAGCACGACGATGACTGTAGGTTGCAAATCTAGCGCTCACCCTGTTTTGGGCAAGGTCAGCTAGCCAAAAAAGGGAAGAGCATTAGATTAGATAGGTCTGGAGGGACTCACCTTCACCTGGGATTCGCTCATGCCTAAGGAATAGGCCAGCCGTGCCCGCTCCGGTCCGGCCAGGTATTTGGTCTGCTCAAAGGTCTTCTCCAAGGCGAAGATCTGGTGCCCCGTGAAGGTGGGCCGCGTGTGCTTCTTCTTGTGGAGCCCGTCAGGCATGTGCCCCGTGGCTGCGTGGAGGGAAGGAGGGGCACCACGTTAGTCACAACACGGACACTTGGAGATGTAATTTCAGCCACACACGCACATACACACATAGATATCTTCTTCTATATATACATCTATATAAATAACAATGTAATGTTCGTTTGTGGGATCAACAGAACTCAAAAACCACTGCAAGAATTGACATCAAATTTGGACACAAGACACCTAACATTAGTTACCTAACAACCCAATGTATGTCCTTCACTCAAAAAAATGATTTTATCATTTGGGAGTTGTAGTTGCTGGGATTTATAGTTCGCCTACAATCATAGAGCATTCTGAACCCCACCAACGATGGAATTGAACCAAATTTGGCACACAGTTCTCCCCTGACCAACAGAAAACACTGGAAGGGTTTGGTGGACATTGACCTTGAGTTTGGGAGTTGTAGTTCACCTACATCCAGAGAGCACTGTGGACTCAAACAACGATGGATCTGGACCAAACTTGACACAAATATTCCATATGCCCAAATACGAACACAGATGGAGTTTGGAGGAACTAGACCTTGACATTTGGGATTTGTACTTACTGGGATTTATAGT
Organism: Anolis sagrei; assembly: GCF_037176765.1. Taxonomy (NCBI): domain Eukaryota; kingdom Metazoa; phylum Chordata; class Lepidosauria; order Squamata; family Anolidae; genus Anolis; species Anolis sagrei. Next base: position 4,221,157 of record NC_090027.1, read on the forward strand.
TCACCTACAATCAAAGAGCATTCTGAACCCCACTAATGATGGAATTCAACCAAACATGGCATACAGGACTTCCATGACCAACAGAACACACTGGAAGGGTTTGGTGGACATTGACCTTGAGTTTGGGAATTATAGTTCACCCACATCCAGAGAGCACTGTGGACTCAAACAACGATGGATCTGGACCAAACTTGACACAAATATTCCATATGCCGAAATACAAACACAGATGGAGTTTGGAGGAAATAGACCTTGACATTTGGGATTTGTACTTACTGGGATTTATAGTTCACCTACAATTAAAGAGCATTCTGAACTCCACCAGTGATGGAATTGAACCAACCTTGGCACACATTACCTACAGAAAATACTGGAAGGGTTGCTGGGTATTGACTTTGAGTTTGGGAATACATATAGTAAAAGTGAAAATATGTGTGACTCGGCTGTCCACTTACACCAGTGTTTCTCAACCTGGAGTTCGCGACCCCTAGGGGGGTCGTCAAAAGATGTCACAGGGGTCGCTAAAGGCCATCAGAAAACACAGCATTTTCTGGGTTGTTGTAGGTTTTTTCGGGCTATATGGCCATGTTCTAGAGGCATTCTCTCCTGACGTTTCGCCTGCATCTATGGTAAGCATCCTCAGAGGTTGTGAGGTCTGTTGGAACTAGGAAAGTGGGTTTATATATCTGTGGAGCCCTCGGTGGTGCAGTGGGTTAAACCCCTGTGCCGGCAGGACTGAGGATCGACAGGTTGCAGGTTCAAATCCAGGGAGAGAATGGATGAGCTCCCTCTATCAGCTTCAGCTCCTCATACGGGGACATGAGAGAAGCCTCCCACAAGGATGATAAAAACATCAAATCATCCGGGCGTCCCCTGGGCAACGTCCTTGCAGATGGCCAATTCTCTCACACCAGAAGCGACTTGCAGTTTCTCAAGTCACTCCTGACACGACAAAAAAAAATCTGTGGAATGACCAGGGTGGGACAAAGAACTCTTGTCTGCTGGAGTTAGGGGGTGAATGTTTCAACTGAACACCTTGATTAGCATACAATGGCCTGACTGTGCCTGGAGCAATCTTTTGTTGAGAGGTGATTAGATGTCCCAGATTGTTTTCTCTCTGTTGTTTTGCTGTTGTAATTTTAGAGTTTTTAAAAAATACTGGTAGCCAGATTTTGTTCATTTTCATGGTTTCCTCCTTTCTGTTGAAATTGTCCACATGCTTCTTGTGGATTTCAATGGCTTCTCTGTGTAGTCTGCTGCTCATGGGGTTTTTGTGTGGGAAGTTTGGCACAATTCGATCACTGGTGGAGCTGAGAATGCTCATTGATTGTAGGTGAACTATAAATCCCAGCACTTACAACTCCCACATGACAAAATCAGTTCCTACCCCAACCCCACCAGTGTTCATATTTGGGCATATTGAGTATTTGTGCCAAGTTTGGTCCAGATCTATCACTGTTTGAGTCCACTGCGCTCTCTGGAAATAGGTGAACTACAACTCCAAAACTCAAGATCAATGCCCAACAAACCCTCCCAGTATTTTCAATTGTTCATCGGAGTTCTGTGTGCCAAGTTTGGATCAATTCTATCCTTGGTGGGGTTCAGAATGCTCTTTGATTGTAGGTGAACTATAAATCCCAGGAACTACAACTCACCAAATGTTGTAGTTCCTGTTTCCCCCAAAACTCCACCAGTGTTCACATTTGAGCATTTTGAGTATTCATGCCAAGTTTGGTCCAGATCCATCTTTGTTTGAGTCCACGGTGCTCTCTGGATATAGGTGAACTACAACTCCAAAACCCAAGGTCAATGCCCACCAAACCTTTCCAGTCTTTTCTGTTCGTCTTTGGAGTCCTGTATGCCAAGTTTAGTTCAATTCTATCGTTGGTGGAGTTCAGAATGCTCTCTGATTGTAGGTGAACTATAAATTCCAGCAACTACAACTCCCAAATGTCAAGGTCTATTTCCCCCAAACTCCACTAGTGTTCACATTGGGGCACATTGAGTATTTGTGCCAAGTTTGGTCCAGATCCATCATTGTTTGAGTCCACAGTGCTTTCTAGATGTAGGTGAACTACATCTCTAAAACTCAAGGTCAATGCCCACTAATCCCTTCCAGTATTTTCTGTTGGTCATGGGAGTTCTGTGTGCCAAGTTTGGTTCAATTCCATGGTTGGTGGAGTTCTGAATGCTCTTTGATTGTAGGTGAACTATAAATCCCACCAAGTACAACTCCCAAATGACAAAAAATCAATCCCCCACCAGTATTCAATCTTGGGCAGGGTAGCTGCTTCAGGAGCAAAGTAGTTCTTTCTCTATATCCTGCTCCTGTTTGCAGTCTAGCAGCTGACCTTGGAAGCAGTTGAAGTTTCTGAACGTTCTTCTGGATGCCTCTGAGGATGCTGCCATAGATGTGGGTGAAACGTCAGGAGAGAATGCTTCTGGAACATGGCCATAAAGTCCAGAAAACTTACAGCAACCCAGTAATTCCGGCCACGAAAGGCTTTGACAATACAAACAAGAGTTCTTTCTCCCACCCTGGATATCATCCCATAGATATATAAACCCCACTTGCCTAGTTTCCAACAGACCTCACAACCTCTGAGGATGCCTGCCATAGATGTGGGTGAAATGTCAGGAGAGAATGCTTCTGGGAAAAAGGCCAGACAGCCCGGAAATCTCTCTGGAGCTGAGTAATTTCAGCCGTGAAAGCCTTCAAGAACACAATAATAATAATAATAATAATAATAATAATAATAATAATACATGTGGGCGAAACGTCAGGAGAGAATGCTTCTGGGATCAGGCCAGACAGCCCGGAAAACTCTCCGGAGCTGAGTAATTCCGGCTGTGAAAGCATTCAAGAACACAATAATAATAATAATAATAATAATAATAATAATAATAGATGTGGGCGAAACGTCAGGAGAGAATGCTTCTGGGAAAAGGCCAGACAGCCTGGAAAACTCTCTGCAGCTGAGTAATTCCGGCCGTGAAAGCCTTCAAGAACACAATAATAATAATAATAATAATAATAATAATAGAAGATGTGGGCAAAACTTCAGGAGATAATGCTTCACAATAATAATAATAATAATAATAATAATAATAATAATAATAATAATAATAGATGTGGGCGAAACGTCAGGAGAGAATGCTTCTGGGAAAAGGCCAGACAGCCTGGAAAACTCTCTGCAGCTGAGTAATTCCAGCCGTGAAAGCCTTCAACAACACAATAATAATAATAATAATAATAATAATAATAATAGAAGATGTGGGCAAAACTTCAGGAGATAATGCTTCACAATAATAATAATAATAATAATAATAATAATAATAATAATAATAATAATAGAAGATGTGGGCAAAACTTCAGGAGATAATGCTTCACAATAATAATAATAATAATAATAATAATAATAGAAGATGTGGGCAAAACATCAGGAGAGAATGCTTCACAATAATAATAATAATAATAATAATAATAATAATAATAATAATAATATAATAGATGTGGGCAAAACGTCAGGAGAGAATGCTTCTGAGAAAAGGCTAGACAGCCTGGAAAACTCTCTGCAGCTGAGTAATTCCGGCCGTGAAAGCCTTCAAGAACACAATAATAATAATAATAATAATAATAATAATAGTAGATGTGGGCAAAACTTCAGGAGATAATGCTTCACAATAATAATAATAATAATAATAATAATAATAATAATAATAACAACAACACAATAATAATAATAATAATAATATATGTGGGCAAAACGTCAGGAGAGAATGCTTCTGGGAAAAGGCCAGACAGCCTGGAAAACTCTCTGCAGCTGAGTAATTCCAGCCGGGAAAGCCTTCAACAACACAATAATAATAATAATAATAATAATAATAATAGAAGATGTGGCCAAACTTCAGGAGATAATGCTTCACAATAATAATAATAATAATAATAATAACAACAACAACAACAACACAATAATAAAAATAATAATAATAATAATAGATGTGGGCAAAACGTCAGGAGAGAATGCTTCTGAGAAAAGGCCAGACAGCCGGAAAACTCTCTGCAGCTGAGTAATTCTGGCCGTGAAAGCCTTCAACAACACAATAATAATAATAATAATAATAATAATAATAATAATAGAAGATGTGGGCAAAACTTCAGGAGATAATGCTTCACAATAATAATAATAATAATAATAATAATAATAATAGAAGATGTGGGCAAAACATCAGGAGAGAATGCTTCACAATAATAATAATAATAATAATAATAATAATAATATAATAGATGTGGGCAAATGTCAGGAGAGAATGCTTCTGAGAAAAGGCTAGACAGCCCGGAAAACTCTCTGCAGCTGAGTAATTCCGGCCGTGAAAGCCTTCAAGAACACAATAATAATAATAATAATAATAATAATAGAAGATGTGGGCAAAACTTCAGGAGATAATGCTTCACAATAATAATAATAATAATAATAATAATAATAATAATAATAATAATAATAATAATAATAATATATGTGGGCAAAACGTCAGGAGAGAATGCTTCTGGGAAAAGGCCAGACAGCCTGGAAAACTCTCTGCAGCTGAGTAATTCCAGCCGGGAAAGCCTTCAACAACACAATAATAATAATAATAATAATAATAATAATAATAATAATAATAATAATAGAAGATGTGGGCAAAACATCAGGAGAGAATGCTTCACAATAATAATAATAATAATAATAATAATAATAATAATAATAATAATAATAATATAATAGATGTGGGCAAAACGTCAGGAGAGAATGCTTCTGGGAAAAGGCCAGACAGCCTGGAAAACTCTCTGCAGCTGAGTAATTCCGGCCGTGAAAGCCTTCAAGAACACAATAATAATAATAATAATAATAATAATAATAATAATAATAATAGAAGATGTGGGCAAAACTTCAGGAGATAATGCTTCACAATAATAATAATAATAATAATAATAATAATAATAATAATAACAACACAATAATAATAATAATAATAATAATATATGTGGGCAAAACGTCAGGAGAGAATGCTTCTGGGAAAAGGCCAGACAGCCTGGAAAACTCTCTGCAGCTGAGTAATTCCAGCCGTGAAAGCCTTCAACAACACAATAATAATAATAATAATAATAATAATAATAATAATAGAAGATGTGGGCAAAACTTCAGGAGATAATGCTTCACAATAATAATAATAACAATAACAACAACAACAACACAATAATAATAAAAAAAATAGATGTGGGCAAAACGTCAGGAGAGAATGCTTCTGAGAAAAGGCCAGACAGCCGGAAAACTCTCTGCAGCTGAGTAATTCTGGCCGTGAAAGCCTTCAACAACACAATAATAATAATAATAATAATAATAATAATAATAATAATAATAATAATAGAAGATGTGGGCAAAACTTCAGGAGATAATGCTTCACAATAATAATAATAATAATAATAATAATAATAGAAGATGTGAGCAAAACATCAGGAGAGAATGCTTCACAATAATAATAATTATAATTATAATAATAACAACCACACAATAATAATAAAAATAATAATAATAATAGATGTGGGCGAAATGTCAGGAGAGAATGCTTCTGGGAAAAGGCCAGACAGCCTGGAAAACTCTCTGCAGCTGAGTAATTCCAGCCGTGAAAGCCTTCAACAACACAACAACAACAATAATAATAATAATAGAAGATGTGGGCAAAACATCAGGAGAGAATGCTTCACAATAATAATAATAACAACAACAACAACAACACAATAATAATAATAATAATAATAATAATAATAATAATAACACAATAATAATAATAGATGTGGGCAAAATGTCAGGAGAGAATGCTTCTGGGAAAAAGCCAGACAGCCTGGAAAACTCTCTGCAGCTGAGTAATTCCAGCCGTGAAAGCCTTCAAGAACACAATAATAATAATAATAATAATAATAATAGAAGATGTGGGCAAAACATCAGGAGAGAATGCTTCACAATAATAATAATAATAACAACACAATAATAATAATAATAATAATAATAATAATAATAGAAGATGTGGGCAAAACTTCAGGAGAGAATGCTTCACAATAATAATAACAACAACAACAACAACACAATAATAATAATAATAATAATAATAATAATAATAGAAGATGTGGGCAAAACATCAGGAGAGAATGCTTCACAATAATAATAATAATAATAATAATAATAATAATAACAACACAATAATAATAATAATAATAATAATAATAATAATAGAAGATGTGGGCAAAACTTCAGGAGAGAATGCTTCACAATAATAATAATAATAATAATAATAATAATAATAATAACAACACAATAATAATAATAATAATAATAATAATAATAGAAGATGTGGGCAAAACATCAGGAGAGAATGCTTCACAATAATAATAATAATAACACAATAATAATAATAATAATAATAATAATAATAATGTTTTTAGGTGTGGTTTTTTTAGTCTCTCTTAGGAAAGAAAAATTGGCTCATAAATATATTATTATTATTATTATTATTATTATTATTATTATTATTATTAGCCCCCCTTTCCTCTTTCTCTCAGTCCTAAATTGCCAGCAAAACGAATCTCCTTCTCCCCATCAAGTAGGTTTCAGGGCAAGTTACGTTAGAAATTATGCCAAAACCATAATTTATAATAACGGATGAGATTGACTCATCCGTCAATCTTTACCATTTACAATCCCTAGTTAGTCACAATTTTGACCCTTTCGCCGGGATTGTAACTCAGCTTTCTACCTATTGTACTAAGAATAGGTTTCACGGGGAATTTTGCTTACAACCAGAGCACAATTAAAGGACCTTTCTATTATTTTGGGCGGTCAGACAAAGAGATGCGACTTAGTTAAGTCTTTGGTTAACTATACGCTGAGACGGGGTTCTTTACGCTGTTTTCTGTGCAAATAAAAACAATTTTGTGCAGAAAAAGTCCTGAATTTGGGCGATCTCGTAGGAAACAGCATTTTCTGTACAGGAAAAAAACGGATTATTTTTCTCAAGGCAGCGTTTCTCAACCTGGGGGTCGGGACCCCTAGGGGGGTCGCGAGGGGGCGTCAGAAGGGTCACCAAAGACCCATAAATAAAAGGTGGAAGGTGAACTACATCTCCCTTGAATCACTATCAATTCGTCTCAAATCCCTCCAGTACATTCTGTTGGTCATGGGGGTTCTGTGTTGGAAGTTTGGACCAATTCTATTGTTGGTGGGGTTCAAGGGATTCTTTGATTGTAGGTGAACTATAAATCTCAACAACTACAACTCCCAAAGACAAAGCTTTAATTTCCCCAAACTCCACCAGTGTTCACATTTGGGCATATTGAGTATTTGTGTGAAGTTTGGTCCAGATCTATTGTTTGAGTCCACTGTGCTCTCTGGATGGAGGTGAACTACAACTCCCAAACTCAAGGTCAATGCCCACCAAACCCTTCCAATATTTTCTGTTGGGCATGGGGGTTCTGTGTTGGAAGTTTGGGCCAATTCTATCATTGGTGGGGTTCAAGGGACTCTTTGATTGTAGGTGAACTATAAATCCCAGCATCTACAACTCCCAAGGGTCAAGGTCTATTTCCCCAAAACTCCAGTAGTGTTCACATTTGGGCATATTGAGTATTTGTGTGAAGTTTGGTCCAGATCTATTGTTTGAGTCCACTGTGCTCTCTGGATGGAGGTGAACTACAACTCCCAAACTCAAGGTCAATGCCCACCAAACCCTTCCAATATTTTCTGTTGGGCATGGGGGTTCTGTGTTGGAAGTTTGGGCCAATTCTATCATTGGTGGGGTTCAAGGGACTCTTTGATTGTAGGTGAACTATAAATCCCAGCATCTACAACTCCCAAGGGTCAAGGTCTATTTCCCCAAAACTCCAGTAGTGTTCACATTTGGGCATATTGAGTATTTGTGTGAAGTTTGGTCCAGATCTATTGTTTGAGTCCACTGTGCTCTCTGGATGGAGGTGAACTACAACTCCCAAACTCAAGGTCAATGCCCACCAAACCCTTCCAATATTTTCTGTTGGGCATGGGGGTTCTGTGTTGGAAGTTTGGGCCAATTCTATCATTGGTGGGGTTCAAGGGACTCTTTGATTGTAGGTGAACTATAAATCCCAGCAACTACATCTCCCAAGGGTCAAGGTCTATTTCCCCAAAACTCCAGTAGTGTTTACATTTGGGCATACTGAGTATTTGTGTGAAGTTTGGTCCAGATCTATTGTTTGAGTCCACTTTTTTAAATTGTAGGTGAACTATAAATCCCAGCAACTACATCTCCCAAGTGTCAAGGTCTATTTCCCCAAAACTCCAGTAGTGTTTACATTTGGGCATACTGAGTATTTGTGTGAAGTTTGGTCCAGATCTATTGTTTGAGTCCACTTTTTTTAATTGTAGGTGAACTATAAATCCCAGCAACTACATCTCCCAAGTGTCAAGGTCTATTTCCCCAAAACTCCAGTAGTGTTTACATTTGGGCATACTGAGTATTTGTGTGAAGTTTGGTCCAGATCTATTGTTTGAGTCCACGTTTTTTAATCGTAGGTGAACTATAAATCCCAGCAACTACATCTCCCAAGTGTCAAGGTCTATTTCCCCAAAACTCCAGTAGTGTTTACATTTCGGCATATTGCATGCCAAGTTTGGTCCAGATCCATCTTTATATGATTCCACAGTGCTCTCTGGATGTAGGTGAACTACAACTCCCAAACTCAAGGTCAATTCCCACCAAACCCTTCCAATATTTTCTGTTGGGCATGGGAGTTTTGTGTACCAAGTGTGGTTCAATTCCATTCCTGGTGGAGTTCAGAACGCTCTTTGATTGTAGGTGAACTATAAATCCCACCAACTACAACTCCCAAATGACAAAATCAGTCCCCCCACCCCGCTCCACCAGTATTGAAATGTCAGCGTATCGGGTATTTGTGCCAAATTTGATCCGCTGAATTAAAATACATCTTACATATCAGTTATTTACATGATGATTCCTAACAGTAACACAATTGTAGTTGTGAAGTAGCAACAAAAATAATGTCATGGTTGGGGGTCAGCACAACATATAGAACTGTATTAAGGGGTCGCGGCATCAGAAAGGTTGAGACCCACTGTTCTCAAGGCAAAACTAACCATTTCCTTTGCACAACAGACCCTTTTCTATGCAAAGCAATCGTCTTGAAATTTTGCACGGATGACATCCCGAACTGTGAAAATTCTTCTCACACTAGGATTGTTAATTGTCAGGTTTACTCCACATTTGAACATCTTATTTAAAAACTAGCTGTGCCCTGCCACACGTTGCTGTGGCCTATAGTAAAACTTATCAAAGTTGAGGTAGATATCTGGACTATTATGAAAGAGAAGTCCCTACCTATTCCTTCCCCCTTTTCCTCTCCCTTTCTCTCCTTTCTTCCTTCTCTACCTCTTTCCTTCTTTCTTTCCTTCTTTCACTACTTGGTTTCATCCTTCTCTCTTTCCTTCATTCCCTCCCCCTTTCTTCCTTTGCCTTTCTTCCCTCCCTGTTTGCTTCCTTCTTTCACTTTTTATTTCCTTTTATTTCACCACCATCATAACAATAACAATAATGCAATGCATTGCCTCTGGGACCTGACATCTCTCCCATTCCCCCTAAAAGGGTCTCAGAGGAAGAATAGCAGAATAATAATAATAATAGAAATAACAACATTTACCCGCAACGCGTTGCTGTGGCCAATCTTCCCTCTTTCTCTCCTTCTTTCCCTCCTTCCTTCCTTCCTTCCCTCCCATCTTTCCTTCTCCTCTTCCTTCTCTATCTCTTTCCTTCCTTCCCCATTTTTCTTTCTCTTCTGGTTTCTTTTCTTCCTTCTCTCTTTCCTTCTTTCCTTCCCTCCCTTTTTCTCTACATCTTCCCCCTTCCTTCACTCCCTCTTTCCTTCCTTCATTCCCTTTTTTCTTCTCTCCTTCCTTCCTTCCCCCTTTTTCTTTCTCTTCTGGTCTCTTTTCTTCCTTCTCTCTTTCCTTCTTTCCTCCCCTCCCTCTTTCTCTACATCTTCCCCCTTCCTTCACTCCCTCTTTTCCTTCCTTCCTTCCTTTTTTTCTTTCCTTCTCTCCTTCCTTCCTTCCCCCTTTTTCTTTCCCTTCTGGTCTCTTTTCTTCCTTCTCTCTTTCCTTCTTTCCTTCCCTCCCTCTTTCTCTACATTTTCACCCTTCCTTCACTTCCTCTTTCCTTCCTTCATTCCCTTTTTTCTTCTCTCCTTCCTTCCTTCCCCCTTTTTCTTTCTCTTCTGGTCTCTTTTCTTCCTTCTCTCTTTCCTTCTTCCCTTCCCTTCCTTTTTCTCTACATCTTCCCCCTTCCTTCACTCCCTCTTTCCTTCCTTCATTCCCTTTTTTCTTTCCTTCTCTCCTTCCTTCCTTCCCCCTTTTTCTTTCTCTTCTGGTCTCTTTTCTTCCTTCTCTCTTTCCTTCTTTCCTTCCCTCCCTTTTTCTCTACATCTTCCCCCTTCCTTCACTCCCTCTTTTCCTTCCTTCCTTCCTTTTTTTCTTTCCTTCTCTCCTTCCTTCCTTCCCCCTTTTTCTTTCTCTTCTGGTCTCTTTTCTTCCTTCTCTCTTTCCTTCTTTCCTTCCCTCCCTCTTTCTCTACATCTTCCCCCTTCCTTCACTCCCTCTTTCCTTGTTTCATTCCCTTTTTTCTTTTCTCCTTCCTTCCTTCCTTCCCCTTTTTCTTTCTCTTCTGGTCTCTTTTCTTCCTTCTCTCTTTCCTTCTTTCCTTCCCTCCCTCTTTCTCTACATCTTTGCCCTTCCTTCACTCCCTCTTTCCTTCCTTCATTCCCTTTTTTCTTTCCTTCTCTCCTTCCTTTCTTCCCCCTTTTTCTTTCTCTTCTGGTCTCTTTTCTTCCTTCTCTCTTTCCTTCTTTCCTTCCCTCCCTTTTTCTCTACATCTTCCCCCTTCCTTCACTCCCTCTTTCCTTCCTTCATTCCCTTTTTTCTTCTCTCCTTCCTTCCTTCCCCCTTTTTCTTTCTCTTCTGGTCTCTTTTCTTCCTTCTCTTTCCTTCTTTCCTTCCCTCCCTCTTTCTCTACATCTTCCCCCTTCCTTCACTCCCTCTTTCCTTCCTTCATTCCCTTTTTTCTTTCCTTCTCTCCTTCCTTCCTTCCCCCTTTTTCTTTCTCTTCTGGTCTCTTTTCTTCCTTCTCTCTTTCCTTCTTTCCTTCCCTCCCTCTTTCTCTACATCTTCCCCCTTCCTTCACTCCCTCTTTCCTTCCTTCATTCCCTTTTTTCTTCTCTCCTTCCTTCCTTCCTTCCCCATTTTTCTTTCCCTTCTGGTCTCTTTTCTTCCTTCTCTCTTTCCTTCCCTCCCTCTTTCTCTACATTTTCGCCCTTCCTTCACTCCCTCTTTCCTTCCTTCATTCCCTTTTTTCTTTCCTTCTCTCCTTCCTTCCTTCCCCCTTTTTTCCCCTCCCTCTGTCTCTCATTTCTTCCTTCTCTACCTCTTTCCTTCCTTCCCCCTTTTTCTTTCTCTTCTGCTGTCTCTCTTTTCTTTCCTTCCATCTTTCCTTTTCTTTCCTTTTCTTCTTCCTTCTTTCTCTAACTTTCCTTCCTTCCCCCTTTTTCTTTACCTCCCTGTGTCTTTCTTCCTTCTTTCCTTCCTTCCTGTCTTTCCTGGATTTTGACAGGGCGGGAAGGGGCAGGGTGGGGTTTGGAGGTGGCGTGAAGTAAAAGGAGGTAAGGTTGGGGCAGGGGAGTGATGGAGCGTGGGGTTGTGTGTGTGTGTGCGGCGGTGGGAGGAGTGATGGAGCGTGGAGTTGCGTGTGTGTGTGCGGCGGTGGGGGGAGTGATGGAGCGTGGGGTTGTGTGTGTGTGTGCGGCGGCGGGGGGAGTGATGGAGCATAGGGTTCCGTGTGTGTGTGCGGCGGTGGGGGGAGTGATGGAGCGTGGGGTTGCGTGTGAGTTTTGTTGTTTTGCTGTTTTGTGAGTGTGTTGTTGTGTTGTTTTTCATTTTGAGTAGATATGTTTGTACCTTGTGGGTTGTGTTATGGGCATGGGAATTTTGGTTAAGTTTCGTTGGGTTTTTTTTAGTTTTGTTGTTTTGCCGTTTTGTGAGTGTGTTGTTGTGTTGTTTTCATTTTGAGTAGATATGTTTGTACCTTGTGGGTTGTGTTATGGGCATGGGAATTTTGGTTAAGTTTCGTTGGGGGGTTTTTGAGTTTTGCTGTCCCGTTGAACCAACCTAACAGATTTATATATATAGATATAAATATATTTTGGAATGTGTTGTCAAAGGCTTTCATGGCCGGGTTCACTGGGTTGCTGTGAGTTTTCCGGGCTGCCTGGCCATGTCCCAGAAGCATTCTCTCCTGACATTTCGCACACATCTATGGCAGGCACCCTCAGAGGCATCTTCCCAAGAAACACACAGGGATAGACAACAGAAACGACCAAAAGTTCCCCCTCTGATATCTATATAAATAAAAATGTAATGTTCGTTTGTGGGATTAACAGAACTCAAAAACCACTGGACGAATGGACACCAAATTTGGACACAACACACCTAACAACCCAATGGATGTCCTTCACTCAAAAAATTTGATTTTGTCCATATACACAGAAGAAGTCAACCAAGCTTGTGAGGAATTCTTTAGTGAGCAGTGCTCTCTGGATGTAGGTGAACTACAACTCCCAAACTCAAGGTCAATGGCTACCAAACCCTTCTAGTATTTTCTGTTGGTCATGGGAGTTCTGCGTGCCAAGTTGGGTTCAATGCTATCATTGGTGGAGTTTAGAATGCTCCTTGATTGTCGGTGAACTATAAATCCCAGCAACTACAACTCCCAAATGTCAAGGTCTAGTTTCCCCAAACTCCATCAGTGATCTCTTTTGGGCATGCGTATTCATGCCAAGTTTGCTCCAGATCCATCATTTGAGTCCACAGTGCTCTCTGGATGGAGGTGAACTACAACTCCAAAACTCAAGGTCAATGCCCACCAAACCCTCCCAGTATTTTCTGTTGGTCATGGGAGTTCTGTGTGAATGTTTGGTTCAGTTCCATCATTGGTGGAGTTCAGAATGCTCTTTGATTGTAGATGAACTGTAAATCCCAGCAACTACAACTCCCAAATGTCAAGGTCTAGTTTCCCCAAACCCCATCAGTGATCTCTTTTGGGCATGCATATTCATGCCAAGTTTGCTCCAGAGCCATCATTTGAGTCCACAGTGCTCTCTGGATGGAGGTGAACTACAACTCCAAAACTCAAGGTCAATGCGCACCAAACCCAGTATTTTCTGTTGGTCATGGGAATTCTGTGTGCCAAGTTTGGTTCAGTTCCATTATTGGTGAAGTTCAGAATGCTCTTTGATTGTAGATGAACTGAAAATCCCAGCAACTACAACTCCCAAATGTCAAGGTCTATTTTCCCCAAACTCCACCAGTGATCACATTGGGGCATATTGAGTATCCATGCCACGTTTGGTCCAGATCCATCACTATTTGAGTCCACAGTGGTCTTTTGCATGTAGGTGAACTAAAACTCCCAAATTCAAGGTCAGTGCCCACCAAACCCTTCCAGTATTTTCTGTTAGCCATGGGAGTTCTGGACTAAACTTGGCATGGATGTTCAATATGTCCAAATATGAACACTGGTGGAGTTTGGGGGAAAACAGACCTTGAGATTTGGGAGTTGTAGTTGTTGGAATTTATAGTCCACCTATAATCAGAGCATTCTGAACTTCACCAGCGATGTATTTGAACCTAATTTGCTACACAGAACTTCCATGACCAACAGAAAATACTGGAAGAATTTGGTGGGCACTGACCTTGAGTTTTGGAGTTGTAGTTCACCTACACCCAGAGAGCACTGTGGACTCAAACAAGGATGGATCTGGACCAAACTTGGCACCAATACTCAATATGCCGAAATGTGAACACTGATAGAGTTTGTGAGAAACAGACCTTGACATTTGGGACTGGTAGTTGTTGGGATTTATAGTTCACCTATAATCAAAGAGCATTCTGAATCCCACCAACGATAGAATCGGGCCAAATTTCCTACATAGAACCCCCATGTTGTTGTTGTTTCTGCAAGTTGTAATTCTCAGGATGTATAGTTCACCGACAATCAAAGAGCATTCTGAATCTCACCAATGATAGAATCGGGCCAAACTTCCTACACAGAACCTCCATGTTGTTGTTATTTCTGCAAGTTGTAATTCTCGGGATGTATAGTTCACCGACAATCAAAGAGCATTCTGAACTCCACCAATGATGGAATTGAACCAAATATAGCACACAGAACTCCCACGACGAACAGAAAATATATATCAGTGATTGGTTTGGGGGGGGGGGGGCACCAAAATACTGTTTGCTTACCGTTGAAAATTACCTAGGGCCGCCTTTGCAAGGACCTCACAACTATTTCCAAAACAACCTGGGAGATGGCAACGTGGGGGAAAATAATAAGAAACAAAAACAAATTGCCAAGTTTACAAGTTTACAGGTGACTGCCGTTCTCTCCCATTTGACAGAGTATGGTCAGTCTTTCGGCAAAGCGCGCCCAAGTAGTCCTGAGTCCTTATTCCTTGCCCGTCTTGGGAAAAAGTAACCACAGGAGGTAAAGGAGGGGCCGGGGTGTGTGGTGTGTGTGTTACCGTGTCCGGAGAGCTCAGAAAACTACAGTTCTTCCTAAAGGGAGGCGAGTATTTCCTTAGCCCTCCCTCTATGTTCCTCCTCCTGGTTCTCGAGTCAAGCAAAGTTTATCCTCAGCTGCCACCAAAATGCCCCTTGGAATGCCGGATGGCGCCACGCAGCCGGGCGGCACTGATACGGGCGCAATTAAGGCTGGCACTAGACGGGGCATTTGGGGCAAGGAGCAATGGGTGGCATCACACGCGGCTCGGGAGCCGCACCCTGAACGGTGCCGTGGAGTCCAGCAGGGCTGGACTAGATGACCATTGAGGTTGCCCCCAACTCCCAACCGGGTGGCACTGATACGAGCTCAATTAAGGCTGGCACTAGACGGGGCATTTGGGGCAAGGAGCAATGGGTGGCATAACACGCGGCTCGGGAGTTGCACCCTGAATGGTGCCGTGGAGTCCAGCAGGGCTGGACTAGATGACCACTGAGGTTGCCCCCAACTCCCAACTGGGTGGCACTGATACGAGCTCAATTAAGGCTGGCACAAGACGGGGCATTTGGGGCAAGGAGCAATGGGTGGCATCACACGCGGCTCGGGAGCCGCACCCTGAACGGTGCCTTGGAGTCGAGCAGGGCTGGACTAGATGACCATTGAGATTCCTCCCAACTCCCAACCGGGTGGAACTGATACGGGCTTAAATAAGGCTGGCACAAGATGGGGCATTTGGGGCAAGGAGCAATGGGTGGCATCACACGCGGCTCGGGAGCCGCACCCTGAACGGTGCCTTGGAGTCGAGCAGGGCTGGACTAGATGACCATTGAGATTCCTCCCAACTCCCAACCGGGTGGAACTGATACGGGCTTAAATAAGGCTGGCACAAGACGGGGCATTTGGGGCAAGGAGCAATGGGTGGCATCACACGCGGCTCGGGAGCCGCACCCTGAACGGTGCCGTGGAGTCCAGCAGGGCTGGACTAGATGACCATTGAGGTTGCCCCCAACTCCCAACCGGGTGGCACTGATACGAGCTCAATTAAGGCTGGCACTAGACGGGGCATTTGGGGCAAGGAGCAATGGGTGGCATAACACGCGGCTCGGGAGTTGCACCCTGAATGGTGCCGTGGAGTCCAGCAGGGCTGGACTAGATGACCACTGAGGTTGCCCCCAACTCCCAACTGGGTGGCACTGATACGAGCTCAATTAAGGCTGGCACAAGACGGGGCATTTGGGGCAAGGAGCAATGGGTGGCATCACACGCGGCTCGGGAGCCGCACCCTGAACGGTGCCTTGGAGTCGAGCAGGGCTGGACTAGATGACCATTGAGATTCCTCCCAACTCCCAACCGGGTGGAACTGATACGGGCTTAAATAAGGCTGGCACAAGATGGGGCATTTGGGGCAAGGAGCAATGGGTGGCATCACACGCGGCTCGGGAGCCGCACCCTGAACGGTGCCTTGGAGTCGAGCAGGGCTGGACTAGATGACCATTGAGATTCCTCCCAACTCCCAACCGGGTGGAACTGATACGGGCTTAAATAAGGCTGGCACAAGACGGGGCATTTGGGGCAAGGAGCAATGGGTGGCATCACACGCGGCTCGGGAGCCGCACCCTGAACGGTGCCGTGGAGTCCAGCAGGGCTGGACTAGATGACCATTGAGATTCCTCCCAACTCCCAACCGGGTGGAACTGATACGGACTTAAATAAGGCTGGCACAAGACGGGGCATTTGGGGCAAGGAGCAATGGGTGGCATCACACGCGGCTCGGGAGCCGCACCCTGAATGGTGTCGTGGAGTCCAGCAGGGCTGGACTAGATGACCATTGAGGTTGCCCCCAACTCCCAACCGGGTGGCACTGATACGAGCTCAATTAAGGCTGGCACTAGACGGGGCATTTGGGGCAAGGAGCAATGGGTGGCATCACACGCGGCTCGGGAGCCGCACCCTGAACGGTGCCGTGGAGTCCAGCAGGGGTGGACTAGATGACCAGTGAGGTTGCCCCAAACTCTGGGATTCTCTGAACAGTCAAGCAGAGCTGAAAGTTTGCTTTTGCTTTGGTTCTCAACATTTCCAATGCAGTTCCTTGTGTTGTGGTGACCCCCAACCAGAACACAATTTTCATTGCTACTTCGTAAC